>NC_061100.1:45128460-45135960 GCF_015104395.2 Macrobrachium nipponense
TCAGCAAATAAAAGTCAGAATTCCCATTTTGGCGACACTGAATCCACCTGAGGGAAAATAAATCATAACCTTTAGAAATAAAAATTATAAATGAATGAGCTTAAAATAATGGGAATAAAAACAGGAAATGGTTCTGTATACGTGGGAGAAAAACTGATCAGAAATTCAATGTTTTTTCCACTGCACTTCGGCTTCTCTCGGGGCACCTGTAAATTGTTCAGTATCCAACAAAAGTCTTGGAACCTCAAACATGGAATAGTTTCTTTCTTTTTACATTGTACGTAGATCTTGTGTACCCCACTATAGAGCTCGTCGTCTAATCCAGAGTTACCCACTCACTATTGGAATATATTGCGTTTTTCTTGGGCTCCGATAGGCGTACAATGCCCGTACGCTAATCTTCTCACAGTTCTGATGTTCATGTGAATGAACAAACTAAATTGTTCTAGAATGTTCTATATGACGTCATTATCAGGTGATGATTTAAGTTACGTAGTCCGTCCGCTGGGTCAATTTGCGCACCCGCGCTCACGTCTCCCCCGATTTGATATGCTTCATTACATCGACATCTGACGGATAACTACCCAGACCGTTCGCTGATGCCTCGAAGCTTTTTCCACAACACACGGCTGCTAGATGAAGATTCATTTCCAATCGAGTTCGTTGCTCTCTAGAAAATATGAGCATTCTTAACCTCTTTCTGAAGGCAGGCTAATACACACACACACACACACACACACACACACACACACACACATATATGTGTATTAGCCGGCCTACAGAATTAGTTTTAGAAAGCGTATATTTTCTAGAGAGCAACAAACATATATATATATATATATATATATATATATATATATATATATATATATATATATATATATGTGTGTATATATATATATATATATATATATATATATATATATATGTGTGTGTGTGTGTATATATACTATATTTTTATATATATATATATATATATATATATATATAAAGATGTTCTACTATCTTATGCATTTATTTGTGTGCCAGCTGAATTTTGTGAGAGTTGAAACACACGGTAATAGGAATATCCCTCCCCATGTGAAAAGAACGACAAGTTTATGACCACTAAATATGCGCAAATCACTTGGCGTAAACTTTCGCCAGTTCGTTTGCAACAGCTGGCGTGGACAGCGTCATTTCACTTCAGAATGAGAATCGAGTCTCTTTGTTTGCACACTCGGAAGAAATGGGTGGTCTTGTCCGAACTTTGCTCCTCGTGTTATCTCGAGGGAGATGCTTTTGTTTCCTGGGTGTCGGGCAAGCCAGGAGCAAATGCACTTTGCATCTCTTTGGGAACTTTCCGTGTCCCACTTTATACAAGGAATATTAGGGTTCGTTTGGGGGAAATGAAAGGAGCTAGTGTGGAGGAGCAGGAGAGGCTCACATGACTGGGAAGTTCGGGGAAAAAATTAAATGCACCGCTGAAGTGATTCCCGTGATTCCACCAACAATGGGTTAAAGTTGTTGACGTCAATTTAAATGCACAAATTTGGTTGCATATTTCACCTATATATAAATATTTATATACGTTATATACCTACATAAACAGATATATATATATATATATATATATATATATATATATATATATATATATATATATATATATATATATAGAGAGAGAGAGAGAGAGAGAGAGAGAGAGAGAGAGAGAGAGAGAGAGAGAGAGCATATCATATTACAGATTAATCATATATGAAAAAGTGCAGCAAAGAGGCTGGTGCCGAGTAAACTTCAAAGCATACGCTTTCTGTCACAATCATTATCGAAATTATGTTGTGGGAATCGTGTCGGAAATATTCTTTGAAACGATCACGCAATTGTTTTTCATCTTAGTATTCAGTTTGAACGAATACGTAGATTTCGTGTTGAATCCAGAATGTTTATTTTTTACGTGTGTTTCGTTTCATTTTATAGCATTTCATGAACTATGTCAATTCTCATTTCCATTTTGCGTAATTTCATTTGTTACCTAAAGGTAAGAGATCGCATGAATCCCAGCGGAAACTAGAAACATCCCTCCATTTATACAGGTTTGTTTGTTTGTATGGTGCTTTTACGTTGCATGGAACCAGTGGTTGTTCAGCAACGGGACCAACGGCTTCACGTGACTTCTGAACCACGTCGAAGTGAACTTCTATCACCAGAAATACACATCTCTCGCTCCTCAATGGAATGGCCGAGAATCGAACCCACGACCACCGAGGTGGGGCGCCAACATAATACCAACCACGCCACTGAGGAGCTCCATTTATACAGGTGAATATATTAGGATCTGAAAAGGAATTACAGTAATAACAAAAGCCTTGGAGAATTCAAAGATAAGACTTGCTTTCAGGTTAATTAAGACAGTCATTGCACATATTTGCCCGGCTTCAAAATACTGATAAATACGATCCATTCAATTCCCAGATTCTTTCTGGTGTACCAGACAAAGAAGCCGAATGGAAATATTTATCAAGCAAATCGTATTTTATGCAGGGTAATGCAGGATACTAACCAAGTCGGGGTAATATCATAAGTCAAGATTAAGTGAGGCTGAGAATAACTATCCAAACAGGGCTTGGAAAAACAGATGCATAATGGTATGCAAAAAACAGACTCATTTGCCTTACAATGGGTGGGAAAATATTGTCCCGAAGAGAAGTTACCGATGGGGGCTAAACAAGTAAGGGTGTGGGGAAGATATCAAAAGACATTACTGGAAATGAAAGCCGCAAATGCGCCGCACTCAACTACCACAAGATTTCATATGTGGCCATCTTTTACAATTTCTGTTTCAGCTGAGGAACTTCCCATGAGCGTCTTTATTACGTGCCTACGTACTAGGATTAGTGCAAGCTAAAGGTTTAGTCACTCTTGTTTAATCTATGTTGTTATTCATGATGAAAAGTCATTTGGGAAACTAGCTGGAGCAGTGGATGACAAACCGAGTGAGTAGGTGTCTTCGAATGGGGAACGTAGGAAATTAAAAAAGTAAGAATGATAATCTATTTACAGAAGTTATGGAAACAAATTTTGGGTAAGACTGCTAAACAAAGCATTCTTAAGGGAAGCCATCAGAGATGAGATGAGCTGTAGGGAAGAATATCTCTGGATGCAAAGGCTGTGTTGATAAGAACTGAATCTAAGCAACGCCCCTCCCCCCTCCCCCCAAAAAAGGGGGGTCAGAGAGGGGGGAATGCCAACAGGTGAAGAAATGGGAAGAGATAAAATGATGAAGAATAAGTGTGTATGAGAGCTTAATGAGGTCAGACGAGTGAAATCAATAAAATTCACCTACCCAAAGGTATCGGCCTACCAAGCTGCTTAAAAAAATTAAAGTATATCATTTCTGTCTTACTAACCTCTATTGTACTCGACTTTCAAGTTTTGTCAAAATCAGCGAAAGACAAAACGTTTACGTTTAAAACATCCCGTGACATTAAGTAAACAGCCAAGGTTAGAAATATTAGAAAAAAACACTGAACAATCATTAACGAACCTTGCTAACAAATTTCACCACAATCTGAAAACTTTCGAACCTTTTAAAAGACCAGTTATATTGATAAATATTGACAAATAACTCAAAGTAAAATTCTGTACTTATATAGATATATAAATATGTATATATATATATATATATATATATATATATATATATTATATATATATATATATATATATATATATGCAGCAGTGCAAAAATAACATCTTAACGATTCCTAATGACCCGGAACTAACTCAGAGATGCGATTCCCCTCTCTCGCATTTTTCCTCAGTTTGCAAGAATCAGGGCTGGAGCATTTTCCGAAAAAGTGGCTGAGCGACTATTTCCTTTAATGGTTTAGTGTGTTGCATCTTTAATGGGGACTCTTTGCTAAGAAAAAAAGAAGAAATAAAAAACAAAAGGAAAAGCGTCACGAGAACTGGAGAGCTGAAAAATCAGAAGGCGCTGGGCAGCGTCCTCTCCAGACAGGCCTCGTTTATTTGCCCTGGGTGAAGTTTAAATCGTCGATGTTTGTTTTAACCTGAAGTGTCCACATCCATTTCGGGAAACCCTGGGAATGATACTGATCCAGCGAATGGAGACTTGTTTTTCTTTTGTGGATAAACATAGTGCAGCTGAAATTACTCATATTTGCTCCACTACATAAATCATGGAACTGTAAATCAAATACAAGTATGAAGAAATGATATGCCATATTTTTGGAAGCTGTTTTCTCAGCAAATTTTGATATTGGGCCGCTTGCTCTCAATGGAAGATTTTATTCACGGAGGCCAAATGGTCAATGTTGTGGTAGAGGTTCCTTCAAAATTTTTACGCTATTCTGTCAAGCTTTTCATATGGATTTTACTCTCTCTCTCTTTTTAAGGTGCTATCAGTCAAAAAACCATAGGACTATTTACCTTATATTAACTGACCAGAATTCTCTTGCTGGTAATTTGGAAGCATAATGATACAAGACCAATAAGAAAAGAAACATTTTGAACTTTCTATTAGTAAATTTCTCATTAACGACCATCTTCATGGAAGACAAGTTTTCATTTTCACTATTTGGAACAAAACGTAGTCTTACTAAATCAGGATTTGCTTACCAAAACGAAACTGTAAATCGTCTTCACATAAGACAATCCACACTTAGCTACGTTACTGAGTTACAAATTCAACCTAAAGAATGTTCAAGCTCCTATCCCGATGGTCCTTTTGGTTTTCTGTAAAAGAAAACTACTGAGATCGTTGTGTCTGTCCGTCCGCACTTTTTCTGTCCGCCGCAGATCTTAAAAACTACTGAGGCTAGAGGGCTGCAAATTGGTATATGGGCCATTCACCCTCCAATCATTAAACATACCAAACTGCAGCTCTCTAACCTCAGTAGGTTTTTATTTTATTCAAGGTTAAGTTAGCCATGAACGTACGTCTGGTACCACTATAGGTGCCAACAATACATGCCACCATCGGGCCGTAGCTGAAAGTTTCATGGACCGCGGCTGAATTTTATGGGTTGTGGCTGTAAGAGTTTCACAAAGCATGATACACTGTACAGAAAACTCGATTTCTTCGGCGTATTCTTTTTAAAGTTTGCAGGGCGGTGTAATACATGGTTAGTATATTGTCTGTTTTTTTGTTTACTTATATTTTATATCATTTCACTTCTTCAGATGTGGTATTTCCATAATTAGGGAATATATATTTTTTTCAATATTTGCGAAATTCTGAAAAAGAAAAAAAATAAATAATCAAACCGCCTGCTTTCGTTTCGTTTGATGAAATTTAGGGTTGGTTGACGTCAAGTATAACACTGCCTGCGTTTGATGCGGTATTTTTCGCTCGTGTCTTCTCCTCTTATCTTAATTTTCAGAGACATACTCAGTCTGGGCATCAGGTTGGCTAAAACGTCTGCCTCCGTAGAGATACATACCGTACCTTTTCGTCTTTTTGAAATACCAAAGGTTTCCGCACGATTTAAAACTAAGACTATAATGAAGTGGGAGCAGTCCCACTCCGATATGGGTCGGGAACAAAATACTTCTCTATACCGAGATTGCAAAATTCCTCCAAGACCGATAAGGGTCATATACTCCCGGCGAAAGATCTTAAAGAAATAACTTTTAGAACGAAAACCTCTCAGCTCTGCTCGGTTCCTCTGGAGACATTTGTCTCGAATGTTTTGGGAGTAAAGGTTTACTGGAAGCTTCATTTTTCACAAGATTAATGAAAAGCATTTCCCACTGGTAAGGAATTCTGCTGCTTTTGTCAAATGAATTTCCACGGAAAAACTGAGAACTTTCGTTATTGTCAACTGAATGATACAATATACTCTTGGAAAATGATACAGAAGAATTTCTAATCGTATCGTTGCTAGTCTGATCAAATAAAATAGTTGATAAAATGCAACAGCAAATAATAATATAGCATACAACAATTACTTTTAGGGTATTTTAAGAACCCATAAATATAGACTACTCGTGTCTCATTTAATCGAAAGAGATATCCTGGTATATTTTGTTCATCTGCACATCACCGGATATATGTGTTTACCTATGTATGAATTATATCTCTCATATACTGAAACATATTTGCATAAGCAAGCTTGCTGCCACTCGAACTCTTGTTTGACTGCATAAGCGAAAGAAAAATAGCGCTCAAAATGATGTATTTTCATCTAATGGATTTTCAGTCCTTGCTTTTGATGATCCCAAACTCATTTAGCATCACATCATTGCTCACGCTCAGAACATGGCAAAAAATATTCATTATGAATATTACGAAGAAAATTTTTTTAATGCCTTCGCAGTGGTGATTCGTTTTATAATAACGGATTTGGTTATTTTGAATATTTTGAGTTTATCCTGTATGATTCTTGTCTTGATGACGTAATGACCGAAACTCTGAAAAAGGAACACAGTGATCTTGATCATCTTCATGTATTCACACTCAGTGCTTCGTTCTATAAAAATTGATCCATCGATATTGAGCTCAATTTTGTTCAATACATTTCACTTGTCAGCATAGACTTCTTAAAAAGGTATGATCGGGTAATCACACCATTGCTGGAAATCAGTTGATTTTAAGAGGGTATTAATGTCGTTTATAAAATACTAACAAATACTGATATCCACAGGCAGCATAAGGTATTTTTGACAAGAGAGAAAAATAAACTAACTGTGTTCCCCAATCGAAAGAGAAATGCGATTAGGCAATAATAGCTGGATGTTATTCGTAGCAAAAAGTTAAATGCTATGCATTCGTGTGTGGAATGATGAAAATAAGTTTCATCATTTCACCGCATTTTCTCAAGGTGGAAGGAAAATAATGAGATATACTAATTAATAGCAGACCTGAAACTTCACGAGTACACACACGCGGACACACACACAAACACACACACACACACACACACATATATATATATATATATATATATATATATATATATATATATATATATATATATATATATATATATATATATATATATTATATATATATTACATACAAACTAGCTGACCGGCCAGTCGCTGGTCGGGTAAACTCAGAATGCAACCTGTATACTCACTCTCCCTCTCTCTCATTCTCTCCCTGCTCCCATACCACCTTCTCTCTCTCTCTCTCCTCTCTCTCTCTCTCTCGTCTCTCATCCTCTTCCCATCCCCCTTTTCCTCTCTCCTCTCTCTCCCCTCTCTCTCTCTCTCTCTTGCTAAGATAGCTGCTTCGGTTACATTGTCCAGGCATTTATGATATTTTATATTTTACCACATCTCACCTCGATTCCTATTAGGACTAAACTCAAAAACTATGGATTAGATGCTATTATCTATCATTTTCTACATTTTATTTTTCACCCTTTCTCACACCCCATCCTATTGGGGCTGAAGTTTTACTTAAAAGGCATCGGGAGTGTTGCTATTTATTTCAGGAACCGCAAAAGCTATGGATTAGACACTAATATCCGTAGTTTTCGGTTATTTGTAGTT
>NC_061100.1:45140960-45143460 GCF_015104395.2 Macrobrachium nipponense
ACACTGTATGCAGAGAGAGAAAGAGAGAGAGAATAATGGCTATACATCCTCATATATTATTAATTAAAAAAGGAGCAATAGGTTCACCATAGCAAATTCAATTTATAGTTTTGTTACTGCAATTTGGGCAGTTCAGGTGGCAGATTTCGCAGTCGAAGTAGGTGTGGATTGTGGCCATTTTGTTTACATACCCGAAAGGTGAGTTAGCATATCTCTATATATTCTTGTTTTTTATAGAACTGGTGATATGTTGCTATATTTTCATGCATAAATACCATATTTTATAATAGCTACAATGATTTTTATCCCAAATTTTCATGATGGACCTAGGAGGTAAAAAAAATGACTTTTAAATTTTGCCCCTGATATAACAGTAAATTACATCTTAGTTCAGACCTTTTTACATGATTCCGTTCTAGGATAATATGAGTTTATTCTATAAAAAAGATAGCCACTTCCTATTTCATTATGGTACCAAAAAAAGAATTTGTAAAATTTCGACATTTTTTTTTTTTGCCAAAAAAACTTGCCCATTTTTTTCTCTTTTCAGATTTTGACCTCTAAGGGTCCGAAACCTTTTCTGGCAGTCACATATTGTATTGTAAATAGTAATTTTAGGAAGGATTTTCTTAATTTTTGTGTGTATATAGCATATTTGTATTTTTTGTAAATATTTTTGTAAAATATTTTTTTGTATATACTTATTTTTTTAATATATTTGTAATGAATATTTAATTTGTAGATGGGTATGATTTATCTTTTCAGTAGTATTTTGCAATGGTGAAATTGAATTTAGAAATTAAAATGTACAGCATAGCTGTAGTTTCTGAATTTTCACAAATTTTTCTGGGCGCTCGGGTCGAGCTCGACCCGCACGCACCTTTAACTGGGTATAAATATAGCGAAACCTATCCAGGGTAAATGACAGTGACCATAGGGTTTCATTAAATGGCTGTCTAATGCAAATGCACTATCGGCTACGAACACAGGGAAATTTATTACTGGTATTTGCCATTGCTGATGGAGGTCGAATATTCAGTTCAGAATGCCTTAGCTTTTGCCCAAACTTTGTATAATACAGAACTCCACCATCCGATACTCTTCCATTGGCTCCTACGTCGATCATAATAAACTCATAATTTGCGTTAATAGGACCCATTAATACGATGCTGAAAAAACCTTTGTAGTTATAAAACATTGATCCTGAATGGGCAGGCTTCATTATGGCGATGTGTTTACCATCTAAAGCACCGATGCAGTTTCCATAATTCTATTTTGATTCAAATGCAGATGCAATCTGTTCCCATTCTTCAGCAGTAGTTGGCAGCTGTAAGGAAAACGAGATCAAATCTAACTGTATTATGAATATGAATAACGAGATACAAATAATGATGAAACTATAGGAACATGATATTGGTTCAATTATTCTGCTACAAACAATAAAGAAAATTCGACATTGCAAATTGATACATATAAAACATTCAAGACTATTACTATACACAATTATTTTGTGTGTATATATATATATATATATATATATATATATATATATATATATATATATATATATATATATATATATATGCTATTTTGTATCGGATACGTCATTAGTTGACAATGATAACATTTTTAATATTATTACTATTATTATTATTGTTATTGTTGTTGTTGTTGTTATTTTATTTTTTATTATTATTTTATCATTAATTTATTATTATTTTATTATCAATTACGAATATTAGTTATTATTATTTTTTAATATTATCATTATTATTACTGTTATTATTATTATTATTAATTTATTCTTATTATTATTATTATTATTATTAGTAAGTTAGTAGTAGTAGTAGTATAGTAGTATATAGTAATTTATTTATTATGACCATCATTTCATTTCATCACCATCATCATCATCACCAGCATTTCCTCCTCCTCCTAATCATCATCATCATCATCATCATCATCATCATTATTCCTGAGTGTACATACTAACATAAATTATGAAAATGTTACAGTTGCTGGATGACAATCTGTCGGATGACGGACAAAGTTCTGGTGCGAAAATTGATGATATGTCACAACCCAAGAAGAGAAAAATGAAGTACAAATCAGATGACCTTCTAAACTTAGCCTGTCATTATCTTCAAAAAGGTGATAGCAGTGACCTAAATATTGCACAAGTTTGGGCTAGCAAAGTAACGAATCCGTCACGAGATCAGAAATTACTGGCTTAACAATATATTAATGACATCTTATTTGGAGCAGAAATGGGGATGCTGACCAAAAATTCAGTGAAGATAAATGAATGCTGTAATGTAGACATTTTACCAGCATCTCGTCCTATGTCAGCAGCAAGCACTAGCACTAGTCATGATGATGGTGACTCAATAAACCATTCCACAACACAAATGGAACCTTTGACTTACTACTTCCATGAGTTTCAACCACAAGAATATTTTGATAATTAATGTAATGTAAGACGTCTTTGTCAAATAAAAAA
>NC_061100.1:45150960-45164641 GCF_015104395.2 Macrobrachium nipponense
TCATTTCACGGCACCGCATATGCAATAAACAGACAGCCATGTTTTCAAATAACGTATGGTGTATTAATGATTTTAACTGTGGGTTGCCTTTTTGTTCACGTGGAGGTATAGCACAATCCTTGTATCTTATTTCGCATTTCATGAGGCTAATCCCCGCGTCTTCTAATATGGAAATGATCTTGTTAACTATGCCCTTGCAAGAGCATTATCTTTCTCCCATATTCGCTTCATAAAGGCCTCATCAAATCTAAAGTCCGCATCTTGCTTCTCCTTGCCATGTTATCGCCAAGATTAACCTTGGAGATTCACACAAGACTGTAAATGATTCTAGAACAAAGGGGTTTCTAAATCTCATGAAAGGTTACGGGTAAAGGCAAACATTTCGTCGGATTTAGGCGTTACATTGAAGGGCTAGTACACGACACCTCCAGGAGCACCTGCGTCACACGCACGAAAGATTAATCTTGAAGTGAAGAAAACAAATGGATAGAGGCGAGGATCTGCTCAGCTCGGAGAGAACAAAACAGCAGCCTCGCCACGAAATTGAGTTCACGTCTAGCGTTGGACGAGAACGGTCTCTAGGTGCCATTTGTAGGGAAATGGACCTCGGAAACTGCTCCTTGTTATATCACACAGCGATGGCCTTTATGCACAATCTAAATGTGCTTTTAGTCTTGAACGGGCGACCACTACCCTTGTTAACAGCAAGCCTCATACAAACTCAGAATTTAATGGTAATGTATGCTTCTGAGATGGGGCGGGAGGAAGATTATGAATTGGTCTCGGGGAAGCTTTCATCTCATGAAAGACAAAGGATTTCTGAATGCAAGGAACTAGAGGTTTAATGGGCTCAGCGTGTCTTACCTATTTACTTATGTGCATAAAATGATGCATTTTATGGGGCTTTCATTCTTAGCACAACTTTCTATGCTTATAATCAAACTGATTTCTTTTACACGTTTCTAGGAAATGGCAAAAATAATGCCGTCATTATATACATGAGAATACGTACACCTACTATAATGAATCTTGCTCTATTAGAAAATTATTTAAATACGTACCCTAAAAATAAAAATAAATAAATAAATAAAAAACTCAACGTTCCATCAACAAAGGATGTGGATATCTTACACAAAACGTACGGCAGGAAAAGTAATGTTGCTCCAAGAAAAGAGATCAGATATACATATGAAAGATTAACATAAAAAAAACGAAGAGTAAAAATTATTATGGAGATATTCTGCTTATAATGGGAGTTGAAAATGGTCACTCTAAACTGAAAAAGAAACGGAAGAAGTCGAGGAGTGAGATATGAACGTGAAAAGAGTTAGGGAAATAAATATACTGACAAAGAAAATAACAGTTCCCGTTATTCCATGTTATTATTAAGAAGGAATGAAGACACCATCAGTTTTCCGAAGACTTCTTTCTTTATGGTGAGAATATTAACTCTTGATTTTCTTAAAGATCAAGTACTTATATAGTAAACTTTTTTCATTTCGAAGGGGAAAAGATGGAGAAGAGATATTGGCATCATAAATGACTCGACCGTTAATTGCCTCTGTAACTCTTCGTGGAGAGTCAAGATCCAAGACAGATTAATCAAAAGAAATGCAGTCCTCCTTTCTGGCGTCATGTTCACAGACGGAGTATTCCCGAAATATTCGTTGCAAAGCTTAAACGCAGAGGTTTAAGCAAGTAGTATACAGTTACCATATTATCAAGCGGTCCAGTTTTAGATGACGTTACTCAGCCAAAATGAGATGTATCTGAAATATTGTTCCCCATCATACGTCTGTCACATGTGTAGAAAAGTATAAAAGTATAATCTCTGCGAAGAGAATTTTCACTTTACTAAATGTTGAATCGAAGGTCAAAAAATCAAAATGGATACAGTTATAATATTACAAAGTCAGGTCTCTTTTAAATAATGGTCGGTGCGATAGCTTGGAATTTCAAATGAACCATGAATAAAAATTTAGGAGTCAGAAGCAAATTTAGTATGAGGGAGGAATAATGACTAGGGTATTAGAATGGTCGGCGAATAAAATTGGTATGCAGGATAAATGGTATAGGGCAGGTTTGGGAGATAATTAATTCACGAAAAACCAAGAGAGCAGAGTGTAGATGTAGAACGGAAGCCTCTTAAGGAAGAGGTAGTAATAATAAAAATAAAAAGAGGAGAGAGAAAGAGAGAGAGAGAGAACGTTCTACTGTTAACGAAAACAGCAAAAGAGGCAATAATGATCTCAGAGCTTACCATGTATTGATAAGATACTGACTGAGCTTCGATAGTTTTAACATTAGACAAGTGTAAGAAAAATAAGAAATCTTTGCAATAGATCATCCGACTTTTATATGTGAAAAAGTCCCCGGATAATTATGGAAGAGTGTTCATGAGTATCTAGAGAGGAAATGTACAAATAAGTGAAGTAAAAGAACGTCCAGTACTGAAGAGATGATACTGATTCATGTGTTGTTGAATTATTTTCTTTCGTTAATTACTTTGCAGTGATAGTTACTACAGACAAGAAAATTTCATTTCCCTTTTTGTTTTACGATTATTTCAGGAACACACGACACAGATGTTTAACCCTTAATTTTAATCCTCATGTATGCATTATCATCTTATGAAGTCATGCTTCATAGTGCAATTATTACAACATCTGCGTCATATTAGTCTGTAAATACCCTCACGATATGTGATACACACACACAAACACGCACATACACACACACACACACACACACACACATATATATATATATATATATTATATATATATATGTAAATATACTATAGCTATATATAGACTATATATATATATATATATATATATTATATATATATAATTATATAATATATATATATATCATATAATATATATTTAATATAATATAAATACGTATAATAGATATATATACTATATGATATATATATATATATATATTTATATACGATATATATATATATATATATATATATAATATTATATATATTAATATATATGTATATACAGATATATATAATTATATATAATATATATCTATGTATATATAATATATATTCCCGAACAGCTGTTTCCCCCAAACAAGTAGAATACATGACGTTAGCTACTAATTTTGATGTTAGAAGCATCAACTGTTCTATTATGATATTTCTATAGGTCCAGCCACATTGGCATTTTCTTTCACTTTTAAACTTTTCATATTGTGTCCTTGAAAGTTTCTCGATTATATGCTTCCTTCACTCTCACCCTTAAGTACAAACTCGATTTCACAATCACACCAATACAATACGAAGGTTTTCAACTCAAGGGTCAACCTGGTGATCATTCTCTCTTTGTAGCAATGACTTCTTCGCCAGGCTAGAGACATATCTTGGACATGAGATAAGATAACGAAATAACGAGTTTTCCGTAAAGTTCTCATAAATTGTACACGAAAATTTTGAAGGAAAGTCGAGTAGAAAGTAAGAAATGGCCGGTAATTGCAACGGAAGGACAGAAACAAGAAGATAAAACGAAGTTGAAAAGCAGATAAGAATCAAATGAGAATGGAAGAGACAAAAGGGAATACTGACTGAGGAGAGAAAAAGTCGAGATTGTATGGGTAAGAGTAAAATGGAAATGGGAAGGGTTAAAAATATTCAAACATGTTAAAGGTGAAATACTATATTAAAACGATTCGTGTACAAAAATTGTACTAAATCCTGTAGCAATATCATAGATACGTAACCATTTTGTAAGTTATATTTTTTTTATCATATTAGAGTTGTAACATTGACAGTCATTACTCTTTAACCATCGTTAACCATCTTTCAGCTTCTCTCGCAAATAGATTAACCTTACAGAGTCTCACGAGGGTAAAAAAAAAAAAAAAATGAAATGGAAAGTAATCAATACTGATATTCGGGACCAACAGAGGAACTGTAATGATTAAACTCCTTTAAGATATGGCTCAAATTCGTTCTTTGCCGTTTCACGATCCGATATTAAGTATGGCAGCAATGCGCGCAGCGGGAAGAGGGGAATATGATACTCATGAAAAGGTTGCAATATGAAGGTTGGAATTCTATACTGGTTATTCTACCCTAACTGAACTAGGATCTCCATTAAAACGCTTTAATCAACCTTGGTATAGGAACCTTCGTTTATCAGTACCCTTAGGGAACCTGCCGACTTCATGGATACGTAACTCATGCGGTTCCAACTCTGCAAAATTAATTTGAAATGATAAAAAGAACAGTTCAATGCAAAGATACAAATGATGAAACAAACATCTCTCCTTCGTATCAGAACTAATCTGAACTCGAAATCCACTGCGCACGTCGACGTTCCTTTAATACAATAACCTACCTTAAATTAGAGATAATGTAGACCCCTTTTTTTTTCAAATACTTCAGTGCTTTATTCAGGAAAGAGCAGTTTTTCCCTTTATAGGTTCATATGAATTAAACGATGCCATCTCGACCTGAATTTGAAATGAATGTTATGTAGGAAATGTCACTCGCGAGAGAGAGAGAGAGAGAGAGAGAGAGCGAGATAGAGAGAGATGAGAGAGAGAGAGAGAGAGAGAGAGAGAGAGAGAGAGAGAGAGAGAGAGAGAGAGATTGCATTTTAATGCGCATGATCCCAAAGAACTGTAAAATTCTAATTCCAGTTCACGTTCTGAAGAAGCAGAAAGAAAACGCGGATTCCCCTTTGGTTCATAGACTGCATCCATCAGCTCTCCTCCCAGGGACGCTCTCCCATTTATCGTCGCTTCTTTAGGAGAGCTTCAAACGGGACAGAAGAAAGGAAATCATAAGAAAAATCGCCGCTGAAGCAAAATCGTTGAAGCTGACAGCCCCATGAATCAGCTCTCCCAGGGAGCAAATAAACTCGACTCCCACCCCCACCCCCACCCCCACCCCCCGCAAAGCCCTTCCCCGAGTTTCTCCCTCGCCATTAATAAAACGAATAAATGGACGATATAAGTTATCATTCACAAACGAGGATGAAAGATGATGGAGACCGGTTAACCCGTCTCTTTATCACCTTATGATTAATCATTTCGAATTAATCTAGACAATTGCAGATATGCGCACACCGCGCGGTCCTGCAATGACTGGATTAAGGGTCTGGTGCCCTCCGCTACTCTCTCCTATTCATGGATGGCGAATTACGTTTGCATATTATGTAGTTATTACACGGGATTGCTAAATTCCTATTAAAGTTTGTCTTAACATCCCTTCAAAACACACGCACAAGTATGTATTCATATGATATACATACATGTGTGTATGTATGTTTGTGTGCGTGTGTGTATAAATCTGCTTCTTTTAGATCTTTCGACATCTTAATCCCTTTTAACTTTGTGCAAAGTGAAGTTGTTGGAGAATTGCACTTCAGACGCATAAATGTTGAATTTCTATGTATTCTTAATTTTCTCGGCGTCTTAGATCTATACATATTACACCTCTTTATTTTCCCATTTATCAGTGGTCATAAGCAAAGGCTACTGATCACGTTTGATATTTAGATTCGTTTAGATCTAAAGGCATGATTGCCAATTCCCCCCCCCCCCCACCCCCCCTCTTTTTTTTTTTCATTTTCAATGTACCAGCCTTAATTGAATTCGCATAAATTCCCCATTTCCAGTTCTTTTGTTATCTTCTGTTAGCAAAAGAGGGGAGAGAATAACTGAAAGAAGCCATTCATAAATCAAAGGATTATTGGCATACGCTTCTTTCCTTAGCTATTGTGGATTCTTCTCGAACGGCGAGTCTGAAGGATTTTGAGATTAGATGGGGAAAAAAAAGTCAGAAAGAAGATGCAATATAAGCAGGTGAGTGGCAGAAAATCCGTTCTTTTCGATAGATGGAAAATTATGTTTGTCTAAAGACTTTAACATTTAAGAGCTGGAACTGGATAGTAAGCGTTCGAAAACTCTTTGAAGTTCTTTAAAGAGAGTTCGATTTAGACATTATGTAAATCTTGCGATCACAGAAACTTACGCTGCATGCTAGTTTAAAACTGTTCATTATCTCGGTATTTTTCGGAAAGAACTTTGCAAGCTCGCCGAGTGAACCGATGAAGAATGTCTTGGCAACGCTCTTCTCGGAATTATAATAATCCCTGTTTTTTTTAATTATGTGCAAACAAATTATATTCATCTTTACGTCGTTTTAACAGTTTAACATTTCTTCATCCACATAATAACGCGGAGATTCTAGAAAAATTAAACGTCGCAGGTCTTATTAAACTCCCGCCAACCCTCCTCCCGTTTCCATAACAGATGGCCCCCCTCCCCCCCAAACCCCTTCTTCTATTTGTAGCGTTTGTCAATGCCCTTGTCTTGTGGCTTCAAGGGCTTTTGCACTCTGGTGCATCCGAGGCCTTGGAAAGCACCCGGCTTTTCATTGCCACAAATCATTTTTATCATTATCATAGCCTCCACATCAGGAAAGGGTTTTCCCGGTAATCAATGAATTGCTTTACATATCAGTTATTCCAGTGATGAAAAGGGAAATAGGACAGGAAAGCCAACTTGATAGAAATGAAAATGAAAGCTTTATCATGGTGATTGGTTTGAAAATATAAGCTGTTTAAAAAATATTCAATTAAAGTATGTCGGTAACTTTTGCATATCTTCCTTATGGTCCTTTATTTCCAACCCAAAGCTGGGACTTATTTCTATGATAAACTAGGGTATTGGCCAATTACGGCGTGTTTTCGTCTTTAGCAAGGGATTCACTCGTTACACGAAAGAATTTCACTTTATTCCGATAAAATTTACATACTGTTCGGAGGGCAGTTAGTGGGGAATGAATGCACGTTATGAAACGGTTACATCGTGTTATTTCAATTTTACGAACTGAGTAATTAATCGAGTTGAAATATTTATTATTAGGTAGGTACGAATTGGTTTTTCATCCAGTGTTGCGGGAAATTTGATTACAATGTTGCCAGATTTTTCATATACTATGTAGTATATTCTTGCGTGTATATTTATACGCGTATTTTTTCTCAAATATATATATATATATATATATATATATATATATATATATATATATATATATATATCAGATATTACTTAATGTCGAATTCGCCATGCTCTTGGAAAAACTTATACACAAAGGGACGGGCAGGATTCGAACTTGGGCTTTCGATTTTCATATGGTAATATCCAGTCGTCTTCATTATTTAGCTTTCTCAATTTTAATTCCCCGCCAGTATAAGTTGTTCCTAAGGTTTAGCAAATTCGACATTAGGTGATGTTTGTGAATAATGTCTAATATAGATAGCAATGGACCGAAAAATGAACACTAAAGTATTTTTGTTTGGATTCTTACTTGGTACCCATATTAACAGTTCGGAGGTGCTATATAATTTTTTTCCCAAAACGGTTAGATATTTGGCGATCTCACACGGAAGATATCTACTATGCTAACATGAAAATTCTCTCTCTCTCCCTTGTTTAAATAAAGACTTGACGCAAACTAGCCTTGATAATCATTCAGCTCTTGAACAAACTTCAATTAGCATTTCCTAACAAACCTGATTGCTCGGATTCCTGCCACTCATTCGCGTTCTCCAGGTGCGTCATTTAATCTCTTTCTCGCAGTCTCCTTCCAATCGTTTATAATGATAACGGTCTCATGAAACAAATGAGACACTGATCGCAGCAAGGCTCGTAAATCTTTATTTTCTAAAACCCTCTAATACAATATATCTATCATATCCATAGCTATAGAGGCAATACCCTTTACGTTTTCTAACGCTAAGATATCAGCATATCCTTTATATATATAAAGCGAATGTCGCGAACGTTATTAGTAATGAGCTCGGTTTGTTATCTCATATAAATATACATATATGTTTTGTTCTTGCTGAAATACAGTATTCATTTTTAAAAGCCCCTTTTCCTTGTTTTCACTTTTTATGAAGCTGATATTTGAAAGACAGAGAGAGAGAGAGAGAGAGAGAGAGAGAGAGAGAGAGAGAGAGAGAGAGAACAACATTGATGTTTCCATTTGACCCTTTTCTTTCTTTATTTAGAAATTGTTAGAAATTTTTATTTTTTTTTTAGTTTTCAGTCAATGATATTTTCTGCATCTATTTAGCGTCATCAGAGAGAGAGAGAGAGAGAGAGAGAGAGAGAGAGAGAGAGAGAGTTTTTCAGTTTTGAGTCAGTGATATTTTCTGCATCTATTTGGCGTCATTAGAGAGAGAGAGAGAGAGAGAGAGAGACAGAGGGGGGGGGGGGGTGTTAACCCCTTCGGCCTTTGGAATGGAAACCCAGGTGAATCTATCATGGTAGGCCCTCGTCAGTCATTTCAGACTTATTTGATTTTGAGTTTTATGTCCTACAATGTCAGTTTGTCTCGAAAGTTTGGCATCATGAACGCTGAAAGTAGGGAATGTCAGCTGCAAAAAATAGTCCTTAAAAATCTTTATATTTCTCTCTCTCTCTCTCTCTCTCTCTCTCCATTACTCTGTCAATGGAATGGAGAATTTTGAAATGATGCAATATACAACAATAAACTCCACACCCTGTGTGTTATTTAACATTCATCTCATATCAATGCCTTCCAGAAGCGATAGTATACTGATCTTTCGAAGAAAGGTTCAAAACGAATAAATGAATCTTGACCCTTCACAGGAAAATAAATAGATATATAGATAGATAGACAGATAAATAGGTAAATATCTAAAAAAAATAAAAAGATAAGTTGTTCTTCTTCATGGACGGTTGACACTAAAAACAACACGGAGAAATCTGAGAAGAGCTACTTGTGGGTACTAACATACCCAACCCTACCCGGCAGCAAACTTCCCGATGAAGTTTACATTAAAGTTCCCAGTGACCACTATTGTCTCTTTTGGCCACCACTCGTAATCGATGGGCACGAAAACTTTTCTGCCAAGTTCCTCGCCCTTATAAGTTAAATGATTCAGAAAAAACGAATGAAGCCAATATCCCCATTTCAGAAATAAATGGAGTGAAGGTCCCAACAAACTGTCGAGTTTACGACCTCGATGCGTTATCCCTGGCGAAGCCTGGGAGTCCATTAGCCAGATGAAATTTCGGTACCAAAGTAGGACTAATTGCCACTTTTTTATCTTTTTCCAGGAAGGTCAATGTTGAACTGTTCATAATCGTGTGATGAACATTCCGGAAGGGAGGCTTTATTGCCATTTTTGTTACACTTATAAACGAGCCCTTTGGTGACCGCATTACATAACGACAGGAAAAGAGCTTTTTACCAGTTTTACTCCGTCGGTTCTCGTACTGTTTTATTCCGTTGAAATACTGCTGGTGTAATACTTATGTGAACTCCGGGAAATTAAAACTGGTTCAGACTTCAGAATTCATAGTTAATTGTAGAATCTAGTTTTATTTTGAGATTATTTTGTGTTTTTGTCCCCTTATCAGTCATAAATATAAAACCCTGACTTACCTCATCCCATGGATAGTCTTACATATTCTAATTGCATAAGCTAACTGAAAATTATGAAGCATCAACAACTTTTATATTCATTAATATAGTAAGTGTGAAAACCCAAAAAAATGTTGACCTACCTCCATGTCTCTTGTTTACAAATTTCTAAATTTTTGGGAGACACCGTCATGTTTCATCCATAAAAATTATTTGTGGAAACTTTGCCCTTCACAAAAGAAAGTGAGCTGAATTTCGAAAAGCAGATATAAGAATTTCTCCATTCTATCCGATCAGGTCTCTATATACAAAATAGTATTTATTAATACTGTCATTAAGTGGGAGATCTCTGAAGAAAGTTTTGATTTTGAAACAATTCAGAATTGCACTTAAGGTACCTTATATTCTCACCACACTAAGTATGGTACAAGTAAATAAACAGAGATATTAGATGTTTGCGCAAAGCTTTTTTGTTTGTATGGTGTTTTTACGTTGCATGGAACCAGTGGTTAGTCAGCAAAGGGACCAACGGCTTTACGTGACTTCCGAACCACGTCGAAAGTGTACTTCTATCACCAGAAATACACATCTCTGACACCTCAATATAATGCCGGAGAATCAAACTCGCGGCCAACGTGAGGGCACGCCAATACCATACCGACCACGCCACTGGTCTCTATATACAAACTAGTATTTATTAATACTGTCATTAAATGGGAGCTCTCTGAAGATAGTTTTGATTTTGAAACAATTCAGAATTGCACCTAAGTTACCTTATATTCACACCGCTCTAAGTATGGTACAAGTAAGTAAACAGACATTAGATGATTGCGCAAAACATTTTTGTTTGTATGGAGTTCTTATGTTGTGTGGAACCAGTGGTTATTCAGCAACGGGACGAACGGATTTACGTGACTTCCGAACCACGTCGAAAGTGAACTTCTATTACCAGAAATACACATCTCTCACAACTCAATGGAATGCCGGAGATTCGAACTCGCGGCCAACGAGGTGGCACGCCAACACCATACCGACCACGCCACTGAATAAGGGCAGTTTCACCCATCCTAACATAATCATGCGAATTGGAATTAAATGACATGACAGGTGGATTCAGCATCCAGTGGTTGATTTGTTGACCTGCTCTCATGTCAGGTAAATTTGCTGTGTATGCCCACATTCCAAATGTACCCTATCATGAACAGTTTGAAATTTACACTCGTCATCAAATGATCTCAGCAATTCTCAGCAACCACAGCGGTATTCACAAATTGATGAATCTTAATTAACGCAGATGAATATGCTATCTTGATTGAATAAACGAGTAGGTTTCTCAACGAAATTCACATTAAATGATTTCATCTAGTCAGTAATATTTAGGCATATCTACTTTAGTGGTTTGCAGTTTATGCTAGTAACAGACTTAGAGGTAAAGAAAAGCTGAATTATCAAAGGAACCAGATTGCCGACAAAAAATAAAATCCACAATAAGCATAATCTCATGTCTCTAGAAATGCTCACCAGCTTTGTTTGCTTAGTCTGTTCGTAACTATTTCTTTCCTGTTATATAGAATCATTTTTTTCGTTGCTATTCAGCAAAGAAAAAAATGATTCTATATAACAGGAAAGAAGTAGTTACGAACAGACTAAGCAAACAAAGCAGGTGAGCATTTCTAGAGACATGAGATTATGCTTATCGTCTGCCAACAAAGAAGGTTACGATTATCCTGTTATTGTTTGGTACGTTCGTGCTAACTTAAGTAACGCAGATAAGCACTGCACAAATTGAAAAGAAGGTTCATCGTTGAGAATCGTTGATTATATCCAAATTGCTCTGCACTAAAAATAACACCGTACAGCCTGACATTCAAACCTCCCTGAGTTGCGTAAAAAATTTAAATCAATTAAAAGGTAAAGGACGCCAAACTGGTATTACATTGCGGAGCGCCGGAATTAATGCAAGCCATGAATAATTCGCCATCCTGTTTGCTAAGAAATAGATCATGGTGTGTTCAGATTCCTCAATATATAGGAAAGGAAGAAACAGCAATCACGAGAGGTCGACCAACATGCAAAGCCTCCACAATCATATATGCAGAGACTGAAGTCATGGAATTAACAATGGCTTCGATAAATGTTTACGAACTCGGCATTCCTTTTCTATTAACTGATGATTTACTTACTGATTTTATTCTGTTCAATAGGAAATCAGTGCGTTCGCTGTCCAATCATGAATCATTAGAGAAACATCTATTGATCATTCGAGAAGGATCTCAGAGAGAGAGAGAGAGAGAGAGAGAGAGAGAGAGAGAGTGGGGGATGGGGTAGGGTTGCTTTACCTGTAAACATGTTTCTCGACTTAGATCTAGCATTTAAAAAAAAGATATCACCTATTGTGATTGTGATATATAAAGCCCACACAGACTCCATTCCCTATTATCCATTGCGTTCACAAAATCAACAATATCTTCACTATTTGAAAGAATGTGCTTTGAATAACATTTTATTGCATAATTTATCTTCTTCATAAGAGAGAGGCTCCAGCGTCCTTCACTTTCAGATTATGAAATGTTTAGCAGAAAACACAGCCAGCATCTCCATATGCAGTAGTTTCACATGCAGGCTTCTATAAGCAGGGAATATGTATTATCGTAGATTCACAATACCCGTGTATCTGATATGTCTAGGCCAGTCCCTTACGACGCTCCTGTTTGGCTGTTGATAAGCCAATCACAGGGCTGGAAACTCTCAGTCTCACGAGAGAGTTCACATGGGCAGGATGTATGTTCCACCTCTCCTGAGGGATACTTTTGAAAGACGTTTCCCTCAGGAAAGGTGTAACATACATCCTGCCTATGTGAACTCTTTCGAGACTGAGAGTTTCCAGCCCTGTGATTGGCTAATCAACAGCTAATCAGGAGCGTCGTAAAGGACTGGCCTAGACACCAGATGCACGAGTATTGTGAATCTACGATAGTACCATCTGTTAGATTTGATTGCCTTGCGGTTTCACAGTCAAAATATTACTTACAACTTGTTAGATGCTAATCCAGTTTCCTCTCTGTTCTTGGTCCAGTTGGTTTGTCAGTTGGTTGGGGGATTACAAGGATTTTTTAACGAAAATATGACCCAAGATGGAATGGTGGGCAGCGATTAAATTTTGAGTGAGACAGGAATATAAGGTGTGACTTTTCAGGTTAAATATAAAACAGGAATTTAACATGTCACAGCCTTTGAGCTGTACGAGGTAGATTTTCCAAATGAGACGCTCATCTAAAGAGATCAATATTAAAGTCAAGGTCAGACTCAGAGGTCAAATGTCAAATAGAAATTTGATCCCAATCGTCATTTTTGTAATGATCAAAGTAGAAACTTTATGTTTGGCAGCCATAACCAATGAATGATCCCATGTGCAGGTGAGATCAAGGTCGAAGTCATACTTAAAGGTCAAAACCCGAGGTCCAAGCCTGTTAACTCGCTCTCGAGAGTCGGGTAGTAAAAGTGCTACTAGATGACAACAGCATCCAAAGCTTTCTTGAACCGGAGAGTCCGCTGTGGTTATTCAAGGTCTCCTTTGGCAGAACCATCCCAGAACTTAAGCCAGTACACTGTATTTCGGTAACTGTTGTGTGAGAGTGTTCCCAGGGCCTCAAGGCAATCCATTTATAAACAGCGGGACGTGGTGTACAGCGAGTGGCTTTGTGTGGCGATCCTTTGTTGTCTTCTGGCGGGGCATAAACAGTTAGCCCAAAAGGCCTATCATTTCTCTTCAGGAGACGGAAGGTGCCAAAGGAAAGGGCAGGGTACTATCAGTAAGACGACAAAAATGTAGTTGCTGTAAGGTGACAATAAACAAAAAACGCTCAATAAAAATCAAATAAAAACACTAATGGTAACAACGAAAATCCTACATCGGTGAGGAGACATGACTTAACAGAGAGATAAAGGAATGAAACATGGTGCAACCTTATCTAAAAAGGAAGGGGAAAGAAAAAACACGTGTATTCATTGAGGAGAGAGAGAGAGAGAGAGAGAGAGAGAGAGAGAGAGAGAGAGAGAGAGAGTTATGGGGCCTTCGATGTAAAAGGTAAGAAAGGAAGCAGGGAGCAAATTGGCAATCAAAACAAAGGTCCAAACAGGAAGGGACTCGAAGGAGTCGTTTAACACAAGAACTCTTGTTTCCTCTATCGGTCAGGTTGTCTCACTCGCTGATGTGGCTAATTTAACTTTGGTGTTTGTTAGAAATGTTTTCAC
>NC_061100.1:45165141-45209688 GCF_015104395.2 Macrobrachium nipponense
CTGACACAATCATTCCGTTTTTGAAGTATATTATCATAGTTCCGAATTTTCTAAAAATATAAATGGAAATTACTGGAAATTTTTAAATGAAATGTGAGACGGCTTTCTACAGGATTTTCAATGTTTCTTGACATTTCGAAATTCGAGACTGAACAACCTCAGGCAAAGACCAATCCTCGGTAAAAAAAAAAGAAAAAAAAATCTTCAATCTCGTTGTGCAGGGTAGAAACGTTCAACAATAAAAGGCATGGAAGGCATCTTGACGATATTTTCTGCATTTATAAAACCTTTTGAGTTTGCCGCTGAATTTCTTCTCCGAAAACAAATACAGTAACTGCATTTGAATAAACATTTAATAGACATGTTTCTTTAAAAAATGTATGCATAGTCCACAACCCATTTCAGAGAAGAAGAAGAAGAAGAAGAAGAAAGAAGAAGAAGAAGAAGAAGAGAGAGAGAGAGAGAGAGACAGTTAAGTATATCTTAGTTTTACCAGACCACTGAGCTGGTTAACAGCTCTTCTAGGGCTGGCCCGAAGGAATAGATATTTTTACGTGCCTAGGAACTAATTTGTTACCTAGCAACGAGACCTACAGCTTATTGTGTGATCCGAACCACACTATATAGAGAAATGAATTTTTATCACTAGGAATAAATTCCTCCGATTCCGCGTTGGCCGAGCCGAGAATCGAACTTCGGACCACCGGATTGGTAGCCGAGCGTGAAATCCACTCGTCCAACGAGGAACTGATATATATATATATATATATATATATATATATATATATATATACTATATATATACATATATATATCATGTGATCACACATATATCTAAACAAAATAACTCACAAACTTATTTTTCTCGTTCTATTTTCTTAGGTGTGGCCAGCATTCTTTTATGATATTAATGAGTATTTGAAACACTGTTTCAGGCAGCCTTATCAAGGGATTAACACCGAAATAAAGCTTATTTTGTTATATATATATATATATATATATATATATATTATATATATATATATATATATATATAATATAATATATATATAACTGGTTAAAAATGTTCTGTAACAACAGAATTCCATCTAATAAAAGGAGCCCATAAAAACACCAAATGTAGAGAGAAAAGTACTATATTTCAGAGACTGCTGTCTCTCTCTTCAGGTATATGAAGAGAGAGACAGCAGTCTCTGAATATAGTAACTTTTCTCTCTACATTTTTGGTGTTTTTATGGGCTCCTTTTATTAGATATATATATATTATATAATATATATATATATATATATATATATATATACAGGAACCAATTTATGCTTCACACTGCTTAGATCCAAGAGCAGATGCTTAGGCTTGACCACACTGGTTGGAGTGCTTAGGCCTGTTTTTTCGTAAGGTAATTTTTCTCTGATATTGGGTCAATATAATAATAATAATAATAATAATAATAATAATAAAGATTATAAATATAGTATAAAGTATAGTACTAAGAGCTGGACCGAGACCTTTCAATATTGCCTTCCGAAGTCACACACTCGGCTGGGAGATCGCCACTCCAGTGATTGACGCCCTATATGCCTTGCACACAGCTGACAGATTTGCACTTTTGGTTGTCCGATTTTTATGACTGTGCTGGAGACGCATTATAAATCATATTAGCAATGGTAAATACATTGAACAGACGTGAGGATATAATATGATGTTAGTGCCTGTCTACTGGATATAATGGACAATGAAAGTAAAAATATTACTTGGGAGAAAATTAGCCGAATAATGGTCGTCAAAGCCAGCATCGATAGAATGTATTGAAACACATTGCATACGCTGGCTGTGGTGCAGCGTGCCGGCGGGAAGTTCAGAGACAATCATGCTCAGCTGGCTTTAAACATCAAACTGCTGGCAATTTTCACATTAATTTGCCCGTATCATTTTTAGAAGAGTTTAAATTTTTTTTCCCTGAATATACCTATATGGTTCCGGATACTTGGTGATAGCGTCCAGATCAATCTGAGTGAGGCAGCCGAAAATAAGTGGACTATTAGATGACATGGTATTATAGGCCAACTTAATTTGGGAGTCTGCAGATATATTATATATCAGTTTTACCTGGTATCTAATATACTGGCTCTAGACCCAAAATCTAACAAGCAATTAGTGGTGCTTGTTAAGTAAGCCACCCATATATTTTCGGCAGACGGTCAGTTTCACAGTTTACAAGTCCACTCCTAAATGCCAGTAGGGGTTACAGTCGGTATCTCGTTCGTTGCATCTCAATGGTCCGGCTGCGGGTCTAGTAAGGGTGCCTCTGACTGGCTGATTACAATTATGGGCATTAATTCGTTTATCGACATATGCAATGAGGTTCATCATCTGTTTTGTGTAATCCAAATATTTTCATTTGAATATCATCTCTTATACGCTGAAAATTCTTTCAAATTTATGTAATTCAATCCAACAGCGGAGGAAAAGTAGTTCCATCTTGAATGGCCAACCGTTTTGTATATTGTTATCAGAAAAGAACAAAACTATTGTTTTTGTAAGAATATGGATGAATAAAATTATTGAAAATATTCCATTCCTAACAAATAGATACAAAGGAGGTTGCATATGTTAATACATGGACAAATAAATTTGAATTGATTAAAAATTTCATTAAATGTATTGGCGATCCTGATAGACATACTTTGTAGCAGTTGTCGGATAACATTTACTTTTTTAGCTCAGTCGTTGTGGCTAAGAATAAAGGATGACTATGACTACCCAAGAAGGGTCAAGAAAGGTCGCTAAGAACGAAGTTTCTTTTTCACCACCGCTGCTGAGATCACTCTGACAACTTTTAATTTGGAGTTGTTTTTACTATTAACATAATCTTAGTATTCCACAGTTTTAATCATAATTCATCAGCCACTGACCGCTGCTAAACTCTCTTTTACTTTCAAATTATACTTATCTAATATTCTTTATAACATGGTTCCTTAGACATAGACTATATATCTTCTTTCGTTTACCATATGCAAAAATTTTACAGTAGCCTATATATATATATATATATATATATATATATATATATATATATATATATATATATATATATATATATCTTAATAAAAGGAGGAGCCCATAAAAACACCAAAATATAGAGAAAAAAGTACTATATTTCAGAGACTGCTGTCTACCTCTTCAGGTAGATGAATGAGAAAAGTTTACAGAAAAGGTGGTATTTATACCAAGAGGTCCATCCACAAACAAGCCAATTTAAGGTCACCCCCGCTGATAATCTTCCTTTAATCTTCTTAAGGGTTGGTTGAACTGAAGAGGTTGTCGATCGTGTCCGAAATCCATGCTCCTTTTGAGATGTTCATTACCTGCCTCTCTTTTATTAAGGCCGATTCCATCATTTGAGCTCTTGTACCGGCAGTTGCTGCTATAAATTACACGTGACAAATTCCAGTTTTATTATTGTGGATGGAGATACGTGGATGATATCCTAACATTTTGGGATAATAGGTGGGGCAATTTTAATGAATTCCTCGCGAAATTAAACACATTAGTGCAGCATCAATTTAAAGTTGAATGGGAAACAGACAACAAAATTCCTTTTCTTGATGTTTTAATAATCAGAGATACGACAGAATACAAATTCACCATATACAGAAAACCAACGTTCTCACTTTCATACATTCACTACTTTAGCTATCACGACAGTACTATCCAAGATAGGTGTAGCTAGTAACTTGTTCTTAAGAGCCTTACGAATTTGTTCCCCATGAATTCCTGGAAAAAGAATTTGAACTAATTCGCAAGCAACTTTCGTCTTTAAAATATCCTGACCATATAATGAGAAAGCAATTCACAAAGCAAACGTAATTTTCTACCGACCCCCTAAAGACAAGACCAGAGATCACCACCCAATAAAATAATAATTCCCCACCTGGACACGATTAAGAAATAACCAATCCCTTCGGAAAATCGAACCCTTTTGTATTTACTTACCCAACACCTTAGCCAAATCCCTGATTAACGTCCAACAAAAGGCATCTCCAAAGGACTCTGGGGTATACGATCCCATGCCAGGACTGTGACCAATCTTACATCGGATTTACAGGTAAATCCCTTCCCAGAGATTAATACAACACAAACGGTCAGTTAGGTATGGACAACAGAACTCTGCTATTTTCAACCATATATGAACATAACCATAGAATAAACTGGAATTTGTCACGTGTAATTTATAGCAGCAACTGCCGGTACAAGAGTCAAATGATGGAATCGGCCTTAATAAAAGAGAGGCAGGTAATGAACATCTCAAAAGGAGCATGGATTTCGGACACGATCGACAACCTCTTCATTCAACCAACCCTTAAGAAGATTAAAGGAAGATTATCAGACAGCGGGGGTGACTTAAATTGGCTTGTTTGTGGATGGACCTCTTGGTATAAATTACCACCTTTCTGTAAACTAACTCATTCATCTACCTGAAGAGGGAGACAGCAGTCTCTGAAATATAGTACTTTTTTCTCTATATTTTGGTGTTTTTATGGGCTCCTTTTATTAGATGGAATTCTGTTGTTACAGAACATTGTTACCAGTCATATATATATATATATATATATATATTATATACATAGCCTAGGATGTGCAGTGCTATTGTAGTACAAATTTTACTTGGTATCTCCAATGTTGGATGCAGATCTTGTCTCCCCCTCCCCCTCCCCCTCCCCACTTGTTGTGGGTGTCTGTCTGGGGGAAACCACCGTCTAAATGTCTGCCATTACCCACCACAGTACTCTGGATGCAGTGCTATTGTAGTACAATTTTTACTTGGTATCTCTAATGTTGGATGCAGATCCTGTCTCCCCCCTGCCCTACCCCCCACCTCCCCACCTAGATGTGGGGTGTCTATCAGGGGGTAACCACCCACTAAAATGTCTTTCATTACCACCACAGTACTCAAGGATGTGCAGTGCTATTGTAGTATAAATATTACTTGGTATCTCCTAAATTGGATCTAATCCATTAACCCCCATTTTTCAGTTTGTCTGTCAGGGGGAAAACCAACCCTCCAGAATGTCTGTCACCCGGTCATTCTATAATCAGGAGAGTCTGCAGATATATTATATATTAGTTTAATCTGGTATCACATATACTGGATCTAGTCCAAAATCTAACAAGCAATTAGTGATGCTTGTTTAGTAAGCCACCCATATATTTTCGGCAGACGGTCAGTTTCACAGTTTACAAGTCCACTCCTAAATACCAGTAAGGGTTGCAGTCGGTTTCTCGTTCGTTGCATCTCAATGGTCCGGGCTGCCGCTCTATACGTCCAGTCATTCGTTTGAAGTTCTAGGTAAATATCTCTCTCTCATTTCGTGTATAGGAATAGGTTGTGTCAATTTGATTTTATATGAATTGTATAAATATTTTACTGTCGTTTTAGCTACATTATTTATCGCTTCAATGGGAAATCAGAACTTGGATTCAAAAGTTTAGGAGTTAAGAGACAATCGTTACCGAAGTTATATATGCTTGGATAGTTGTCTCTACCTTACAAACAACTCCTCCCTCTTCCCTACCCTGCTCTTCCATTTCCTATGTACTAGGTCTCAAGAGCCAAACGCAATTGTATGATGATATTACGTTGTGCAATTTCCCTGTGATAAAGCTTCTTATATAATCTTGAAAATTCATGTATCCAAAAAAAACCATGAATCGCATTGGTTGTTTTGTTTTTAATTTTTTTCTTTATGAGGACATTTTATTTCTTTTCGAATTATCAAGTGAAAATATGTTACTGATAAGGAAACGTCTCCAGTAATAAGGCTTGCTTTTGAGAACAGCGAATTCATTCATATTTTCAACACTTTTTGCTGTTAAACAAAAACAGCGTTGCCATTTAGCGTGTCTAGTAAACGCAGGTGGTAAACGTAATCTTTTCCGCGACGGTACTTGGGTTGCCATCCGGAGAGGAGGTAGAGGTAGTGGTGATGAAAGTGGTGTTCCTGCATGGGTTGATCACTGTGATGACGGTTCTAGTTCTGGCACTAGTCAGATGACGCTGATAGAGGTGATGTTTATTTTTTTTAAATAATCTCGTTATAATAGATTTTGGTGCAAGCAAGCTAGAACAGCATAGTAATATGGTGAAGTCGAAGGTGATGGTGTAGAGAAAAATCTCTTGTGGCTGAAAGTGCTAGCATACTTTTTATTGGCACAGTGCTCTCTCGAGGAGTAAAAAAAGGAAAAAAAACTTTGCTAAAACATAAGAGTTTGAATTCCAAGCAATAAGAAGATGCCAGAAGACTGAGACCGCCTTACAGTGATGTGTGTTTAGTTGAGGAGCCAGGAACCTACACAGCAAGAAATGGTCATAAACTGCAGATGAAATGTTTTGCTTTTCTACTGCAATCACACCATTCCATTCATGTCAAAAATAAAAGAAAGAAATTGTTCTTTCTTTTATTGATGATTGTGAAAATCCCCTCAATGGCTTGGATACAGAAACAAACTAATACTCCAAAATTGCATTAAAATATAACAAAAGACATATAATATATATATATACTATATATATATATATTATATATATATATATATATATATATATCCATAAAGTCATGGTGTAATTTAAATTACTAGTAGCTTCGTGTCACTATATTAATAGAATTAATCTGTTGAAAGGATGAGAAAGCTTGCTGTGTTTAGTTTGATTTTCTTCCGAAGCTTTATTTATTACTGTTTTAATCAAATATTTGATAGCATATTTGTACTTAGCGTTGGCATTAACCCACCTCCACCATGACAGCTGAGTGGTACTTTTGCAACACGTAGCTATTCATGAATATTTGTTGTGTATCGCCATGACATTATATATTTATATTAAGTGAAATTTGTAGTTTAATGTTTGTGTGTGAATTAAAATGTCATGGTGGAGGTGGGTTGATGCCAACGCTGAGTACAAATATGTTATCAAATATCTGAGAGAACAAATAATAAATAAAAACTTTAGAACAGATAAACTAGACCATTAACCTTTCTTATCCATTTTTTCAGATTAACTCTATCATGCATTGTTACGAAGCTACAAGTATTTATAATTGCACCATGCAATTATGGACTCCATATATATATATATATATATATATATATATATATATATATAATATATATATATATATATATATATATATATATATATATACATTTATATCTGTGGTGTATAGATATTATACAGATCTGAGAGAACTACTTCTGAAGCAATTCAGGAGACAAAATCAAATAATTTATGCTAACATTACCCAGCGCGGCTCGTAACCCTGGTGATTCTGTCACTCGAGAACTGACTCCATGGCTACTATGACGTCAGTTATAGTAAGTATTATATAATTGTAGACATATATACAAATATATATATACACTTGTGTATATATAAACCCATATCTAACTGGAGCTTTTTAAAAAGGAAGGAAAAGCCGAAAGACGCAAGAGAAATTACACATTGGTTAATGAACAATGGAATTCTTTCAGTTGCCATAAACAGTGTTTCATTATTTTCCCTACTTATTGTCTTGTTTGGTCGTAAATTCGCTACAACGTATAGCCACAAATCATTACATGAAAGTTACACCTTTGGGTTGAAGGTAAATTCAGGCGAGTCACTCGGAAAATGAATGTGGGAGGAAAAAGCTTTAGTGGTCTAAAAACTTCCCTCAACAGTCATCACCTATTGGATCATAATGGCCTTAGGTCCGGCGTGTAATGTTGGCCAAGAATGTTTAATTTTAAGAGAGAGAGAGTAAACTGCTACAGCAGACTTCTGTTAGATCTGATGGTCGTATAAGAAATAATCCTTATGCAAAAATTTTTAAGGATTCTATACCAGCTAATTTGCTGGAAAGAGATGTTATGGTGTAATTAGCGGATTAGTGGGTTTAATAACCTACTCGACTGGTTATGAAATTGTTACTCGTAAATGCAATAATACACATTGTGATGTATAAATCCAATGGAATCTAATTGAGATTTCTTCTAAAGCTTGATTGATTTTCCCCCCCAAAAATCCCCCCCAAAAATATGCGAGAATATGCGAAATATAAAGTCTGTATCAGTTTGCACTCTTTGTGGAAGGATGTGCAATTATGACACGATTAAGACATATTCTTGGTGCAGTTTAGTTATTTCTGAATGACTTACATATTTTCATTGACCGAGACCACTTGACAGATGCGGAGAGGGAGGTATACACAGGAGCTTTACTTTTTCTATAATGTGGTAAACCTTCTCCATTGTGGATCCTGGTTTGATCACTCGGTCGAAGAGAATGAAAGCAACCAAGCGAAAATTGTACAGAAACGAGGGAAATGGAAGTACATTAAACGATAAAAAAAAAATTCCTGATTCCTGAAAACCCCATTGGGCCTCTGCTGACCTCTTTATTTGCTTTTGAAGATAACCGTGGCCTCTATGGGCATTATGAAAATTTTAAATAAATGAATCAGATTAACACTTTAATTGGAAATAATTTCCAAATTTTCATTAATGAGACTAAAAAAAAAAAAAAAAAAAATGGCTGCACAAATTTTCACGGTGTTCTGTAACAATGAGTCAGCAAATTAATCTACCTAAAGTTATCCCATTCAAAGTACAACATTAAATAATAATATATTCTTTGGCATGAGTATTAAGAAGCCTCAATCGTTTTTAAACTTAAAGCTTTGCCACTGACTCAGCGTAACAAAGTGTCGCTAGATCAAAGGTACTGCATATCTTCAGTAAATGGAAAGCACGTACAGCAGCATGAGGTAAGAAAAAAAATGTAAATAGAATAGTGTTTACATTGAGTGTGAGTAAAACACTAAGAGAAACCATTTCCAAACTAGAGTTTGTGGAAATGCGTAGTTTAAACATTGCTATCTTTTTTATAAAGTTTAATCTGCCTGTTATTCCTTATGGCTGGCCTGCAAGTAATAAATGGGATTAGGTGCCTTGGATCATATGGACTTTGCTTGGGAAAATGTCACAATGTGGCAGATCAGTTACATCGCAGCTTCTCTTAACAGAAGTTCTTTCTCTTTATTTTTTAATACAATGTTGTTTCTTCTTGTACTTTTACATATGAGGCAGTAATGGCAATATTAGCACTTCTTTCACTAAATTCACATGATAAAACTACAGAGAGAGAGAGAGAGAGAGAGAGAGAGAGTGAGAGAGAGAGAGAGAGAGAGAGAGAGAGAGAGAGTCAGTACCTTGAAGTGTGTGTGCCCAAGCAACATCAAAATCGTTCCATTACGCTTTCGGAATAGGGAAAAGAAAATGAGAATTCCTCTGTAGTTCAGAAAGTACATCCTCACCACTCTTTCCACCGACGTTCTTCCATTTATCGTCGGTTCTTTAGGAGAGCTTCAAAAGGGACAAAAGAAAAAAGGGAAATGAAAAGAAAAAAATCTCCGCTAAAGCAAAATTGTTGAGGCTGACAGCCGCCGTGAATCAACTCCCACGAAGGGTAAATAAAACTCGTCTCCCGTTCCCAGCCCTTCCACGAGTCTCTCCCTCGCTATCAATAATAAAATGAATAAATGGAAGATGCTATATTATACATAGCCGACGATGAAAAAATGATGGAGACTGCTTAACCCGTCTCTTAATCACCAGACGATTATTCATTTTAATTTAATCTGGACAGTTACTGATATAATGATGATTAAGGAACGGATTCTCTACTCTATCTCTCTCTCTCTCTTTTACAAATATATTGAAAGTGGGGCGATGATATAGTACATACACATACTGTATAAACATAAGCAACAAAATTAATATATTTTGTTTTAAAAATGCTTTTGGATTCTGTATAGCTTAGCATTAATTTGGGTTTAAGTCTGTGGTTTTGAGTCTGTGACCGCGTGATCCTGGATTATCTCTTGGATTTTAACCCTTTTGATAACCATAACCATCTGGGATTTTGATATTTTTGTTTACCTTCTAATCTTCTTTCCAGGTGATCTCATTTGTGACCCGACGATGAGAGAACAAACACGAGAAAGCGCTTGGTACTGAACTTCTGCCTGTCATTTTCCTGTAGTATTCGCCGTTAAATATGTGTATATAATATATGTATATATAATATATATATATATATATATGTGTGTGTGTGTGTGTGTGTGTGTGTGTTAGGGAAGGATGTGTCCATGAAATAGCTATTGCCACATTTCATTCCCTCAATTTTGCTTTCCCTCACCCAAAAACACTTGTTCCCCTCTAAGACCATTTGCTGTAATTCTTCAGAGGTGGAGACTGTGAATACATGAAATAGTTCGAACAGAATCTTTTTTAATCCACCAAACTTTGGTATTTGCTCCATATATACATACATACATATGTATTCCCCTCCTTTATTCCCATAAACTACACAAACTGGGAACTCTTACCTGTTACCAACGGTGCCCAGTCTGTAAGATGTCACGAGGCTTATTAAGACTGCGTAAATATAAAAAATACTATTTATTTACCAAAGCAATTGGTTATAACAAAGAAACAAAATGATTAACAAGTATAATTGCATAAACACCCAAACCTACTACCCATAAAGAAACCAGTAAGATAACATTCTACCCCTGACTAAGGTTACACTCCCAAACCCAAAAGTGTCTTATTGATTGTCTCGTATTAGTCAGGTTAGAGAATCCCGTTTCTAATCAACCATGGAGTCGGACCCATCTTTTTCGATGGGCGTTTTCTCCCGACACTCGGAGCAACCACTTGACCTAATCTCGTTCGCACAAAGAATGCGTCTTCCGCAAGTACCCTGATCTAGTAGGCCTGTAATACGTGTACAAACGAATGTACATGCCTCGCAAACGGGGAATGACCTCTGAGTCAAGTTGCTTGTTCAGCAAATACCTTTTTCTCCAAGTGAACTTGCAGTGTACCACCTCTTGTCTCTAGGCGAGGAGAGCTATGTGACTTTACTATCATATATGACACTTTAAACATATTATTAGCCATTTCCCCTCTTTCCACCTCCTAGAGGAGCTTGGCTACCCATGCTAGCTCCCGCCTGGCCACTAGATACACAAGCGTCTTACAATATATATAAAATCAGAGGCTGGCTCAAAAAAGAAAATAGTGCACTCCCGTCGCACACCATATCGGCAACTAATGCAACAATGTATCAATTTACCATATGACTTAGAGCACCTCCGTTGCCGGAGCACTTGTGCTTTGTCAAATGCATAAAAGTTTAAGAACTCCAAGCACACAAATGGCGATCAGTACTTTTTACAACATTCCACAATATTTAACCCTACCACCAATTTCTTTGGATGTCCTGGTTTATTGCAGTTGAAACAACGCAACTGCTCTTGATTTTGATCGATCGATCTTTTGTTATACGCAACTTTTGCACACAGACGATGAAGAGAAAGTTCCGTGTCTCTCTGTACTCTATCCCTCGGGCTTGTCACGTTAAAAACTTGTGCTATCTACGGTGGGACATTTAGACCTGTGTTTATCTATTTGGGTATAAAGTAATTCTTCGTCTTGAGGTAGGCTCAACCTTTTCATCAAAGCTATCCACTATTGCATCGGGTACCTCGTGTAGGAGCAGGGAAAAATAGATCATTTATGAACATTATTTAGGGGGAGATTATCCCCTGTAACCCATTTAGATGTTTTCAATTTTCCTACCAATCTGCCACTGCATCAAACAGCTTTGAACTATGTTCTACAAGGCTATTAGTGCCTTTCCGTAGTTTATAAAGACCTCCAAGGTCTCTCACCATATCTCCGTGTTCCTTTGAGCCATATGCTGCTTTCAAAAATGCTTGCAAGTCTGTCCAGGTACGACATTTTGTAAATTGGAAACTCCTTGACCTATGACTGAGGTCTCCCTTATTGAAATCTAGCAAAGCTTTCGCCTCTCTGAATGCCTCTACATCGCTACTATATTCTTTCACGCTAAATAGTTATTAACTCCTTCTATGAAGATATTTACAGGCTGTGACAATGCGCCATCCACAATCCCTTTGAACGGGCTGATCCGCAGAAATGTTCGTCACATGATGTAGTAGCGTCTTCGGTTTTAGCATCTGCCATTTTATCTTGTTTCCCAAGGCTGTTTTTTCCGCAACACTTCCCCGATCTTAATAGCATCAGTGTATTTATATACACTAAACCCAATCAAGAAAATTCAACAGAAATTTTTCCCCCAAAAATGGATAACAAAAGGTAAGCGTGCCCGTCCCCAATCACAAAATCCCCACGAAAATGACAATAAAAAAATAATAATAATAAGGAGGGGATAGGAAAAGAACAAAAGAAAAAGTGCAAGATGTTTCCGAGCCAACTCGCCCTTTCTCTCTCTCTCTCTCTGGGCATGACTCGCCGCAAAAATCCCACTCGGGTAAGTTCGCCACACACAAACATAAGGAACATGAACAAGAACAAAAGGGTAAAGAAAAATCCACCCAAAATACAAAAAGAAAAAAGAAAAAAAAAAATTAAGAAGAAAAAAAACTAGAAAATACACTTACATCTTCATATGACGTAAACCGAATTCATATACACCGCACACATGCGCGAACTGCAAAACACTTTAATATATCGAAAATTAAACTTTTCCTCGTACGTTTTTTTTTAAACACCTTTATTCCATAATCTCAAGAAATCAAACTGACTTGCTTGGGATGGAGGAAGTCTGAGGAACAGCTTCTCTCTGTCGAATCAGCAGTAATGACCCTGAGTTGCCTGTGACATGATTAATAACCCCTTTTCCTACCAAAAAAAAGACGAAACCCCCTATTTCTAACTGGTCACCAGTCCCTTCGGAGCGTACCTACAGCTTGAAAAATATATAAAAAGCCTTTAACCGCTGCTACCACTGTATTCCCCTCTTTATTCCTTAAACTACACAAATGGAACTCTACCTGTTGCCAACGGTGCCCTGTCTGTAAGATGTCACGAGGCTTATAAGACTGCGTAAATATAAAAAATACTATTATTTACCAAAGCAATTGGTTATAACAAAGAACAAAATGATTAACAAGTCATAATGGCATAAACACCCAAATCTACCCATAAAGAAACCAGTAAGATAACATTCTACCCCCTTGACTAAGGTTACACTCCCAAACCCAAAAGTGTCTTATTGATTGTCTCGTATTAGTCAGGTTAGAGAATCCCGTTTCTAATCAACCATGGAGTCGGACCCATCTTTTCGATGGGCCGTTTTTCTCCGACACTCGGAGCAACCACTTGACCTAATCTCGTTCGCACAAAGAATGCGTCTTCCACAAGTACCCTGAACTAGTAGGCCTGTAATACGCGTACAAACGAATGTACATGCCTCGCAAACGGGGGAACGACCTCTGAGTCAAGTTGCTTGTTCAGCAAATACCTTTTTCTCCAAGTGAACTTGCAGTGTACCACCTCTTGTCTCTAGGCGAGGAGAGCTATGTGACTTTACTATCATATATGACACTTTAAACATATTATTAGCCATTACCCCCTCTTTTCACCTCCTAGACATACATACATACATATATATATATATATATATATATATATATATATATATATATATATATATATATATATATATGTGTGTGTGTATGTATGTATATATGGAGCAAATACCAAAGTTTGGTGGATAAAAAAAGATTCTGTTCGAACTATTTTCATGTATTCACAGTCTCCACCTCTGAAGAATTACAGCAAATGGCCTTCGAGGGAACAAGTGTTTTTGGGTGAGGGAAAGCAAAATTTAGGGAATGAAATGTAGCAATAGCTATTTTCACGGACACATCCTTTCCCTAACATAGACTTCAAGCAATACCTGGCCAAGGCCCTAGCCCAAACGCTCCTGCTGGGCCCCAAACCTAATCTGATTGGAGATCCTCACACACACACACACAAACACAAACACACACACACACACACACATATATATATATACTATATATATATCATATATATATATATAGTATATATACGTATATATCTAGCATGAATTGTATTGGTTATATATATTTGGTGTTCGTAGCAAGGAGTGTTATTCCGGCTGGACATCTACCCTTCTGCTCGAATCTTGCAACTTGAGCTAAAAATTCCTTTGTGTAGTCCATTCATGCATACCGGGAGGTCATATTGATAATTAACAACACATAATACATTAATAACCAAACATGTTAGATGCCCTAATACATCGCAAAAGCATTCGTTTTCACAACAATGATAATTTTAAAAAACACAAATCATTGGCACTAGGGAGCTTCTTTTGTATTTTTCTCCTATTTAACTGAACTGCGACACATTAAGCTTGGGCCTGTATCGTTTTCCAGGCTGCAAGTCTTCCTCTACTTCGATATCATTGTTCATGCAGGAATAAACACAAAAACGACCACATCATCACCGCATAATTATGCATTTCAATATTAGTTCTTCAATTAATCATGAAAGTCTACGGGGATGAGTAACCAACACCTTCATTGCTTCTAAGAATCGTTCCAAAAATTAAATAGAAACATTCATTTGGGAAATTTTTTCTTCCTCGCTTTTTTATCCCATGGCACACGGATGAGTACTTGAAGCAAGTGCTTGCACTATCGTCAATTAGTATTAATGTACATTTTTCCTTGCTTTCAGTTTAAAAAATTAACTAACCACTCACAAAAGTGAGTAAAAATGATAATCTAAAGGGAGATGACTGTTACGGACACCGAGGTCCGCTACAGGTTCTTATTATAATAAACAAACACCAACAGTTGAAACTGGGGATACAAATATAGAAAGAAAACCAAACAGAACAGAAGTTTATTTACAAGCTTATTAACAAAGATAAATGCAGAATGGTTTCTCCTATCTACGTAACAAAATAGGATCGTACAGTATGTGAACTGGGGAAACGGTGCCATAATGAAATACTTACTGGCCAGTTTTGCAGCTGTCGAAATTCAATGCCCCGAAGCGATGGCTTCATAAAGGAGAACTGTAGAACTTTAGTCGTCTTCTTGAACTCCGTACTGCAGAAAACAATGTCTATTCTCGACACTCGAAGAGCAGGTTACTCCTCAAAACCACTTGTAGGACGTTTCTTCTCCGAAGCGTTGTTCAACTGTCTCTCTCTCCCGACTGTGAACGACTTGACTTGCTTCCAATCACACTCTCGTGCGTCTTCTTCCTCTCTTATCCTTCGTTCTCTACTATGGACGACTTAACTCGTTTCCGATCACACTCTTTTGTGAGTCTTCTTCCTCTCTTATCCTTCGTCTCTTCCTTCTTCTCTTATCTCTCTCTAATGATTTGATCTCTTCTACTTCCTCAGGGCATATATATACGGCGATCTGGGGGGGCGGGGCTGAAAAGGGCGGCGCCTACCAGCGAAAGTCACAGACTCCCGAGTCGACAGGAACTTTTTAGAAGGATCTCGGCGAAATGTTGCATCATAATCAAAAACAAGGCGTTTCTGACGACGTGACGGAGCACGTTGCGTTCCACAACACGCTTGGGAGATTCTCGAACAATCATGAGAAACAGGCGCCTCCAACACGTGCGCGAATGCCTCCTTGCTGCAGACCTGCTTGAAGAAGATGCATTTTCATTTCCTTTAACTTTATAATTCTTCGCTATTAAGCGATTACCATGACAATGACACGCTTTTATAAAGATCTTAAATCTTTTCATTCCGTGAAGTATATGCATAAACATCAAGGAATAAAATGGATAGCTGAAATCTGCTACTAACTTTTTTCGAAGGCTCTTGGCTTGCCAGTTTTGTCCTTACTATAAAACTCTTCGGGGAGTTTTCGTGTCTCGTGTACTGAAAAAGATAACCAAGAAGGAAAAAACCGTCTTCAGTATGAAGACCTTAGATTCTGAAAAAATATCAAATACTCGTTCCAAGCCGAAAAACCATCTTTTTTCTGGAGCTCTTTCCAAGCGTGTCACTACATTGACCAAGACCCGAAATAGAGAACAAAATTCGCTGAGTGATCATGAAAATACACTTGAAATGCCAAACTTCAATGCCTTTGAATAGTGGATATGTTAGTAGCTGGTTTAGATTAAAGTTTATATGCTCTCTTTCAAAATCACTTAATTTTCTAACAGCTTCTGCGATCTCTCTTTGCTGAAGGTCTTTTTACGAGTTAGGTTGCTCTTGAAGATATTTTATTTTCCCAAATTTAACTTTATAACTAGTTGTCACCATAACGTTTAATTTTTCAATTTTTTATTACTAAATTTTTTTTTTGCATAACACTTCTGCAAGTAGAAACTCATAAAATTCACATGGCCCGAAACCTTTTATTTTCTAAATGCTTTTTACGATTATCACAAATAAAAAAAATGCGAAAAAAAGAAAGCAATAATCTGGTCAAATGAAACACTCAACAAACAGACCGATTTATTATTGCAGCAGAAAACTTGTTCTCCTAGAGCCACACACACACACACAGTTCCTCGATTATTTGCAGTCAGCTTATATGACACTCAAACCTAGCCGCAGGGTCTCAGCACCACAATATATATGTACTATAATATGCATACAATTCAGAAAAATTGTAATTACAAGATTCTCGTGGGTTGGGCATGCTGTACAGGCAGAAAGAAGTGTTGGTGACACTGCTTACTACATAAACAGGCTGAGAAATAGCCACTAGACTAGAGGGACAGGGAAGCAGGAAAATGGTAACTGGACCGGGGGAGGTAGGGGGTGGGCAGGTTGGGTTGGGAAGGTTAGCAAGATGCACAACCAGAGAGCAGAGTTGGTAACGCTGCTTCCAAGGGTGGGAAGGGGTAAGGTGGGGGTGAGGGTTGAAGGGCTGTGCACGAGGTATGCAGGTGTTTTTTTCTTGAGAGCTTTAGTGATTGTTAATGGCTCAAAAGCATATCACTTGAAATATCATATGTCACTTTGTTTTTTACTTTTAATTGGCTGATATGGTAATGTTTTACTAGTTTATTTACAATGTTAAGGCATATGGTAGAGAAAGGCGGATGGGTGGGCAAGCATTCTTATTTTAATTCAAGTCTTCCCGCTATTGGTAGAAACGCATACGTCATCGCACATTATTGTGATTTTTTGCTTTTTAATGACTGATAGGCATATGCAACATAAAAATCTTTCTTAGATTGGCCGCATCTGGAAAGTATCAATACACTCGGCAACAGGATTTTTGCTTTGTCCAGTCATACATAACTAGTTACTATTTTGGATGGTTAGCGTGTGTGTGTTTGTGTTTGTCATCAAGCTTTCCCCTCAACCACTGGCTTTTGTTGCAGTCTGCAACATTGCAGGTCTTGTTAGTTGTGTGTGGCACTATGCAACCTCTGTATGGCCCAACCTCACCCTAACGAGGTCAAAGGAAGTGGGCTGATTATTCAGAAGTTGAAATCATTGGGTAAATCAAGGCAGGATGGTCTATGGGATGCATAATGGAGGAGCATAGCATTGCCCAGTCAACCTTGCAGGATATCAAGGATGCCAAGGAGAAGCAGAAGTCTGCTACAGATTTTGGGAAGCAGCCGTCTAAGAGTGAGGCCAGCAAGATGATGGTAAAATCTCATCATGAGGGAGTTCGTCAGCTGACCTTGATCTGCTTTCATCACCAGAGAACTGCTATGTATGGTGCAGGTGCTGAATTGAATGCTGCGGCAATGAAGTTCTCAGGTCTGCATGCGGTTGAAGACTTTAAGGTGTGTGAAAGTTGGCTGTTTTGGTTCAAGACTCAACATGAGTTTTCCAACAACAGTGCTTCTGAGGAGGGAATAGATGAATTTCAGCAGATGGCAACTCCTTTGTCGATGTGCCAGGTTCAATGACCAAGACCCATCTAGGGCCAGGCGCCTCAATACCACAAACCAATTCAACTCTTCACAAGTTACATGAGGTACAGGACGATGATATAGTGGTGTTAGGGAGGGAAAGGAAGACGAGGACTTGCAAACACCTCCTCACAAGTTTTTAAAAGTCAGCCATATCTATGCAGTTTCTGCACAACACACGGGTAAGCTTGGAAAAAGAAAGTGAGACACTTGCTATAGGGTTGTATGCTGTACGTACAGTATACCTACCATACGTCGAGTAAGAGGTTTTTTTTAATAGTGTGTATTCATACAGAATATCTTGTTAGAAATATGGGAAATAACGGGGAGTAACCCTTTTTATTTTTTGCCACCAAATTTTCAATCTATAGTGTGATGGTTGTCTATAAGCATATTTATTGTATATGGCCTTGGATCTATTAATGCAGATGTGCAAGAGATTGTTTATATATATATATATATATATATATATATATATATATATATTATATATATATATAATATACTTATGTATATATTACATAAGTTTGAGTGTTTGTATGCACGAATGCATAAGGACTGTGGTTTAGTTCCTTGCTGTCGTCATTGTCACACCTCCATCCTCATAAATAAATTCTTGCTTGTCAACATTTTTTGAAGACATGGAAGACAAATAATGATAACCCATTATTCATTTTCTGCAAAGACGTGTGAAATCCTTTGTTAGGAAATTGAAGGTTGTACTGAAAATGGAAAATGCTGAAAGAAAATAATTTTGAATGAAACGTTTGCTTAAGTTCCACTATTATTATTCCTAAATATAACGTTAATTAAAACTGACAAATTTTTGTAAAATGTTTGATAAATAAATAGAAAAAAAAAGATAACTGAGGTACAAAGTCCCGCAGCCACTGAGATTTATCTAAAACTCACCAAGAAATACTAGAGAGGGAGAGAGGATTTGTCCTATCAATCAAAATTACTGCGTTCTGATCACCGTCTTAAGAAAGTATGTCAACTTAAATTAAAGTAATGAAAAATATTTTTTCTCTGTGCCGAGGTAAACTTTATTACCGCACCACTCCTTAGAGTTATCTTTCAAAATGTTACCTCCATTTTGCCTGATTCAAATGTCATATGAATCCTATCTACGATGTAATAACAATTTCTTTATTTATCATAGACTAATTTTTCCCCTTGCAAACATTTAAAATGAATTCATGTTTCATTCGAATCCTTCTCATTTTCAAATTACTCGGTAACCATTCAATCTCGCCTGACTGACTCTGGACCAAAAGAACCTTTCATGCCATATTTAGGGAGAGAAGCTAAAGATATATCAAAAGAAGTATTCAGAGAAGACGTAAACGAGACTGATGCTCAAGCCTCGGGATCCTGCATCATGGGACCACTTTACGACCGCCATTCCTGACATAAAGGAATGAAGGACAATGGAAAGAGGGAAGGCCAGAGGGCCTGCATGAGTGACAGGGACGGTGGTAATCCAACTATGATGAGGATGAGGTTATAATATAAACTCAGCCCAATATAAAATCGCTTACGGCATTCAAAGGGTAATGGAGTCACTGGGTTTGCATTTTCGGAGGAATAAGCGAGAGAGAGAGAGAGAGAGAGAGAGAGAGAGAGAGAGATGAGACGAGAGAGAGAGAGAGAGAGAGAGAGAGAGGTTTTGCATCAGCTGAAAACCCATGAGATGTTTTCCTTCTTGCTGTCCTTTGAAGCTGCTTTTGCCTTTCACGACGCTTTCCATATGAGTTACCTCACATGAAGTGGTCTTGCTCGGAGGAAAGCTTCGTATCATTTGCAAAAACATTTCGAAGTTTTTGCTGAAAGAGAGATTATGAGTAGCTCCCCATCGTGGAGGCGATTATCTAAATAGACAAAGAAATGCATAATGTGATGAGGTGGCAGCAATGAATGAACAACTGGTGCCGATAAATAGGTCCTTTGCAATGCTTTGAAATGAAGACTGAAAGTTTTTACGGAAGTTACTTTGAGCAATTAGTTTTGCGAAAAATATGATAATAATCATTCTCTGTCATCATTCTCACAATCACACCACACAGAACAAAACACAGTCTCACAATCACACACACACAGATACAAACACACCAGGGTTTCTTCTCAAAGGGGATATGGAACAAAAGCACCGAATTATGGTGTAAGAGTATAAATTTAAGTCAAAATCAGATCTAACGTTTAAAACATCTTTGGCATTAACAAAGAAACAGCAGACTTCATCAGGCCACAGCTGTCGCCATCACACTAGTTTCTGTTGCAACTGTGCACACAGCACACACAACCAAATACACTTACACATACACACCACACGTATGTGTATGTTTGAATTTTTTATCCCATCACCGTAATTCATATACATACATCGAGCTACAAATATCCTTTAATATCCAATTCGCTCTCCCTCGGAATAATATATTTTCATATATGTTAACCGAAGGAGAATTTTTTTTTCTTTTTTTTTTTTTTTTAGTTGATGATAATTTCGTCCTCTCGTGGGTTCGAACCAGCGCCCAGCGGACTGAGGAGAAATCAGGACTCCAGTGGAATTATCGACTCGGCCAACAAGTGAGGAGGTAATGTCACTGGAGTCCTGATTTATCCTAGGTCCGCTGGGCGCTAGTTCGAACCCACGAGAGGATAAATTTATTGTCAACTAAAAAATTCACCTTCAGTTAACATATATGAAAATATATTCATTCAGAGTAGAGCGAATTGGATATTAAAGGACATTTGTAGCTCCATGTATATAATGTGTGTGTGTGTGTGTGTGTAGATTGATAGATACATGGATATATATATATATAGTATATATATATATATATATATATATATATAATATATATATATATATATATATATATATATATATATATATATATATATATATATATATATATATATATATATATATATACTACACGCGCACACACACACACACACACACAAACACAAACACACACACACATATATATATATATATATATATATATATATATATATATATATATATATATATATATATATATATATATATATATATATATATTACACTTGTTGTGACCTACACAATCATGACTTGTACATACTCACATTCATTACCGCAGAAATTATAATTCAGTATCGAATTCACTATAACCTTGAGAATAACTTGCACCCAAAGAGAATTCAATACCAGATAGTGCATCCGCTTCAGCAAGGATTCGAACTGGGGCACATGCACTTATTTGTAATTCCCCTTAAATGTAACTTATTCCAAGGTCAAGTGAATCCAAAATATATATATATATATATATATATATATATATATATATATATACATATATATATATATATATATATATATATATATATATATATATTATATATATATATATGCATATATACTATATATATACATTATATATATATACTATATATATATATATATATGAATGTCTTTTTACTGTAATACAACAGTATAATATGAAAATAAAAGGCCCATAAAACAGTATTTTAACGTTGCAACCATATATTTCGAGCACTTCCTTCTGTGCTCCTGATCACTGGTAAAATATGGACACTTTTATTTTCATATATATATATATATATATATATATATATATATATATATATATATATATTACATGAGGGGTGATCTGCTGCACAGAGGATTTTTAAAATATTTTTCTTTCACCTCCATTCACCCCCCCCCCCTTATGCAAAGGTGTGGGAGACTGCTCTAAGGAGTTCTACTCTCGTAACACTAACTGCATTCTGTTTCCTTCGTTTTCGACAATGTTCTTGCTATGATACAATGACAAACTCACTTCTTTACTGAGAATCATACACTTGAATGAACCCTTTCACTTATTTACGAAATACTAGATTTTACCCGCTAAGCTGGATCAGTTATCTTACTCTTTTTACACTTCTTTCCTTACACAATGGGACCGCAAAAGAGTTCGCTGGATTTACACTAAAACCAATTTAATAAAAAAAAAATAAACAATAAAGTTGATAGACATGGAAAGGAATTTCATATTTATAATCACTATAAACAATTAAGAATCAAAATAGAACTTAAAAATAAAATTCAATTCACACAAAAAAACAACACTAATAGAAAACAAGAAAAAAACACAGAACATAAATATTTCACATAATGTTCATTTCAAGGAAATATATAAACAAAAATTTAAAAAAACACAATGGCATCAGTAATGGCAGTAAATAATTAAAGAAATCACCCTGAAAGAAAATCTTGAACTCTAAAAAATGGAAGCATTACAGAATCAGCAAGGTCAAAATTTTGTATGAACATTTTACAACCCTACCAGATGAAATTAATAACGAGACAGAAGAGTTACGTTAGGCAACAGCAGACTGTTTATTCGAATAAGAATGGATTATTGTTCGAATAAGAACGGGTTACTGTGAGAAAGAAACCACTTTTCTTTAGGAATGATTTACTCCTCCACTGAATAATCACAAAACAAGCACAAGTGATCTGGTTATGAGTCTTGCATTTTCTTGCACAGGAGAAGAATATCATAAAATATGAGCTTAAGACTCAGAACAATAATAAAGGGCAAAAGTCAGAGAAGTTGATTCAGTTTATAAAATTGATAATGAATTGCAGCCAGGCCCAATGCAATTTATTCAGATGGGTTACTCAAGTGCACGACATACACATATGTAAAGAGATCAGTAATTATTAATAATATTAATAACAATAATTATTTAATAATAATAATTTGCGACAAACATGTAAGATAGGGCCTGTGTAAACCAGGCATCAGCTACTGATGACTGAACAAAGTGACCGTTGGGCACCATATTCACTGACCTTACCCCTAGCTCACAGAGTTGGTAAGTAAAATCTATTATGACATGAGTAGGTAATGAACTGGCAACCATCACACTGTAATGACCAGGCAAAACCAGTGACTTAACATGTCATTAAATTTAATGTTGGTATCTTTATAATTACGATAATTTTTATTTATTTTCTTACTTTGAAATTCTTGACTCTTTTTATAGGGAATGTGCATCCTAATTTTCCAGTCTTACTTCTCTTCCAGCAAAATAAAAGTCCAAACTGTACACTTGATTATCTCTGATATCTGGATAGAATGGTTGACTGACTACATATTAAGCCTTGCCTATTTGGCTTCAGGTTTTATGTTTTCCATTAGTTTTCAAGATGGACGGACCTTCATGAAAATGTGCAATGCCACAGCGCGGTGAATAGACGATTGCATGTGAATGATCTGGACTCGGATTAGGAGAGTTTTCATTTTGCGTTATTAGTCGAATGCAAACTCTGCGCTGAAGTAAAGACCTGCCAGCCATTCAAAGGGGCAAACAAATAAAAAGCAGTAGGCTTTAAAAGCAATGATTTATTTCCGACACAGGGTTATGGAGGCGTGTGTACTCTCAATGCCGAACCAAATTGGACAGCACTAGGGAAGCAAATATTTCCGTAAACAATAAGCCAGATGCAAATTACTAGGATGAAAATTTTGTATCAATTTTTCTTTTCGATCAGTTCTTTCATGGGCATAAGCTTTTTCATTAATGTCATGATGGCTTCAAGGTTTCAAAATAGACAAACCGTGGTTTATGAATAGACTGTTATCGCGCGCGCACACACACACGCATAATATATATATATATATATATATATATATATATATATATATATATAATTTACATATTCTGGATTGTACTGGTATTAACATTACTGTAATCAAAAGAGCACTACAATAAAAACCGTCGCAAGACCCTAAAAAATAAAAAGAGAAAAGAAGAAAATAATAAGTGGTAGGTCGCCAAGTGAAGATTCTGCTTCTTAATACTACTTTATTTGCACAACCACAATGGTAAATTAAAGGTGATAGATCTCACTAAAAATGTAGATGTACTGTACTGTACGTAAGTTCCAAAAACTGAAGCGACAAATTTCAGAGAATTTCGTTCGAAATTCACTAACTGGCAACTACAACCGTAGCTAAAAAATATATATTTTTTCTACAGTGAAACCTCTATCAAGCAAAATAAAGCTAACATATGATGCACAAATATCAAATCTATGATATTTATAACAATCATAAGAAAAAATTACGGTAATAGTAATTATTTTAAAGTATAGCAATTACTTCAAACTATAGAAACGAAACAATTTGAAATTCTCGTTCAACACAGAATTACCAACATTACCAATGTATATTTCGAGCAATGTGGAAAACAAATACTTAATATTATAGTGTATTATCAATTATTTTAGCGAAGATGCATAAACCATGCAATTATCAATAGAATGTGAAAGGAAAATCTCCGCGACATTAAACTAATCAACCATGAATGCACCTAAATTCAATGGAGAAGTTGGGGGTGGTTGGTAGTTCTGATTCTAGCTTCTGGGACCGAGCATAAAACACCATCTTCGAGAAAGGCTCTAACCTCTGCTGCTACCTTCAGGTACTAGGCCTAGTTCCGGGCATTGCAAGGCTTACAATGCAGGGCCACTGTCTGTTATTTAGGCAAAGATAGAACCTTCAGGACCGACACCAGAACCTGTCCTTGCACCTGGGAAACAGACTCGCTATATAGAAAATAAGAAAGTCGGTCGCAAGCAACCAGAACATCCGTAAAATCACCATCTGGTTAAGCAGGGAGAAGACAGACCCCGCCCCCCCCCCCCCCCCCCCCTTTCTACCTCTACCCACAATACTAACTCCACCTTTTTCACTTCAACCTACTACCTCAAATCTTCGAATCATATCCCAACCGTGAAATTTAAGACTGAATTTGCGTAAGTGGGCGTATCATAAGGATGATGATCACTAAAAAAAAAAAAAAACAAAATCATATTTCCACTGACAACCAGTAATCCGTTCGATCCATGCAGTCAAGTATTATTGCATACAGAAATTTATGAGTTTTTTGTAGAGATATATATATATATATATATATATATATATATATATATATTATATATCTACAAAAAACTTATAAATTTCTGTTATGCAATAATACTTGACTGCATATATATATATAAAGAAAGCACCCGAGCATGACCAATAGGCCTGTGCTCGATTCTTAAAAACAGACCTCTGGTTATTCCTATAGATAAAAACGTCCTGAGAGAGAGAGAGAGAGAGAGAGAGAGAGAGAGAGAGAGAAGCTTAACAGGGGATACTCTAATTAAAATAATGCTCGCCAAGCATATTCACACTCCGGATCGTATGGACAAGAATAGTCTCACTTATGCACTGAAAAAAAAAAAAAGGTGGAGGAAACCTACGAAAATACTAGTTTGGTGCGACCCTGAACGCAATTCTGCATGCAAAAATTTGCTCAATCGAGAATTCCATGAAATTAGTAACTAACAAGCTGAAAATATTATTTCCTTGATTCTTGAAATAGGCCTAACCCTGTAACCAACGCTAAACGCGCACATAACTTGGATTTCGTTTTTTTTTTTTTTTTTTTTTTTTTTTTACACCAACTTGTCTTATTTATATTTCATTTAATCAGATGCTAAAAACTAAACTCTGTGCTTTATCAAAAGGAATCATAATAACTTTCGATTTAACGCCATAAAAGTAGAAAGTTAATTTACAAATATTAGGCCAATGCTTATGCACACGGTTCCTGCTGCCACTCTATGGTGAACACTTCATATCACACTTTGAAAGCCGCACAAGTTTTCTTTGGGGAAATTCTTTTTTTTTTTCTTTTAACAAACAATTACTGAACTAACATTGATCATTCCCTGGGGAAATACTTTGTGCGCTTATACAGTTAATCACTGATACGTATTATCAGATAAATAGGATGACAATAATTGGAATAAAATATACTAACTGGCAACCCCATGAGTTTCTAAAGAAGTACGATCAATTCTGAGATTTGTCGCTTCACTTCTGGAACTTACTGTACAATAATCACTGAATTGGAGATAAGCACAATAAAGCTGTGCATAAAAGGGACCATATAAAAAAATTCCGTTAACTTCAGCAATGCATTATGCTAGCCTGGGTAGGGTGGATTCAATCTGGCAAATTAGGGTGGCAGTAAAACACTCCAGGAAATGAATAATCCCAGACAGAGACTACTACGAAATTATATCTTTCTTAGAACAAGTTGGCACACAAGTTAGATTGGTTGTGTTATTCCAATCACTTCTAGCCAAGGCAATGAATTGCTGTAATCACTTCTAGCAAGGAAGACTCTGGCATGGATAAGTACATTGTTCCCAAATCAAAGAAAAAATGGATTGATTTAATTTATGAAATGTGTGAGAGAGATTTGTTTCTTTGTGATGCTTGGATGAAAGTCTCCGCCGTGAGGTAGATCTGCACCATCTTGTGGCGACGTTGGGCTCAAAGATCAAAGTCCTCCAAGTGTGGGAAATAAGTGCCTGCTTGGCAAAAGGCCCAATACTCAAATGGGCGGAGCCTTCAGCTGACCAACACAGACCAACTGGTGATCTCTGTCGAATTACTCCTTTTAAAGTAGAGAATGTGCTTCAGGCATGGCTCCTGGCTATGTCTTCAGCATGCGTATACTTGGGGATTAACGAGAGGTCTTCATCAGTAAATTAAAAACGATGGGGGTTGGGTTAATTAGATTTGGGGCTTAGCTAGCAATTAACATAGTGCGGCAGATAAGTAGAAAAGCCTTCAATTTATGATACAATCATGAAATTTCTGACACTGATTAAATCATTGTTGAAATAAATACATCAATCATTAATCGGATAATCGCATCAATCATTATTTAGATAATATCTTCCTGGGTAGAAGAGTTAACTGAAGGTATCACCACAGCTTCAAATACTATAAAATGGCAGCCATGAAACGTTTTGCTTGATAACTCTGCAACTAAGAAAGATAGACATGACATTTTTATATATGCCTACATAGATTACATAGATGCTACTGAAAAGTATACCTGTACAAGGTTATAATGGAGTATGATAAAGTATCTTATCTATGTTCTAACACTGTCTCAATGTCTTTTTTAAGCTTGAAATGAACACAAGATTTTAAAGATGCAGGTAATCACCCTTTAGTGTGCTGAAATCCTCATTCAAATGTATCTGAAGCATCGTTTGCAAGATTATAGTTATACCTCACATTATGATTACACCTCACATTTGCTGCTACACAAAGCTATCCATGTAAGCCAAAGCCTGTTGCACTTACACCTGCCACGGCAACCAGACTTGCAGCCACATTTATTAAGCTGTTCACAACTCTTTGTAATGGGAGAGTTGGCTGTCCAGAAGACTTTCCCGTCTTCGCTAATCTTTTCCCAACCCCAGTCAGCTGGACCCTGTGCTTCTGGCTGGCGCAGAATTGAGCTGACCCCATCAACAACCTGTCTGATATGCTGAACGTTTGGTGTGTTGCAGAGCTGCTCTGGTTGGAGGGATGGCTTCATATGGTCTGCTTTCTGGCAAACAAATCAAGTTTGGCCTCATCCACATTGTCCACAGTACTTGACCTGTCATACATCAGGACCACAAACCTCTCCAGAATCTTCAAATCACCATCTTCGATTGTTGGTGGGAACTTGATGAGTTTGGAAAGAACAGGAGTGGCCTCTGGAAAAATGTTCTATGTCTGCCACACTGTTTTCTTTCTTTTATTTCTAAAGGTCGAGATTGCATCACAACCTGTAAATGCATGGCCTTCTCTGGACCAACATTGTTCTACAGGTTATGAATTCCAATCCATAGAAGGCTCTGTCCTTGGCCAAATTCGAGCCACAGCTGCTGTAGAACCATGCTTTGCAGAGTTGGGAATACACTCACGCCAATGACCAGGACATCTGTGTCATTGTCTTTGACCGTGATAGAATTGCTCCCCTGTCCTGCAGCATATCTAGCATAAACAAAGATGTGGATATCTGCTTCCTCATGAGAACATATGTCCAGTTCAAGTAGACTTACTTTGTGAGTGCTTAAGTGCTTGGGTTCCCTTAGTCACAATAACCATGTTTGGTGCAGACATCTGAGCAATCTTACCCGGCCTTGCTGGGTCAAACTTTAGTGGCATTTCAACAATCTCCTGGTACAGTAGCACATTGGTTGAAATCATTACATACCCCTCATGTTCAGGATTATAATGTACACAGGCCAAGGGTGAAGTTAGACCTTCATTTCTCGTCTTCCTAGCAAAGACAACATTTGCTCCATTCGGTCTTCCTTTTACCTCACATTGATGTATGGGATACAACTAGGCTCAGTCACCCTACACCTAGCATGATTATTCATCCAGTCCACCCTTCAAGTCCTGTGTGATCTATATACCATCCAGGTAAGTACATCAGCAAGCCATGTAGAGCCCCACTTACCCTTTGGCGCTCACACCTCCTGTGAATTTAGGAGCAACTTGTCTAACTAAATCTACCAGCTATATATATATATATATATATATATATATATATATATATATATATATATATATATATATATATATACACACACTTTTCTACCAGAATAATTGTTATGGGCTATTAGACAGCACTTGGGACACTAAACTACTAAACTACACTAAAGCAAAGCTAGGTACAGCCTAAGTAAAGTAAGATTAGCTGACAGTGAACACCATGCTGAGTTACACAGTAGTGAAGTCACCAACTTGCTCTGATTATGTGTTCACATTCACTCTTTTAAACTAAAACTAAAGGTAAAACCACCACCTAAATTATATATACACTTGCAAATTATTATATTGAACATGAAGACATTTTTCCATGCCTTGTGAATTCTGAGACGCGATTATATAAGATTTTGGCTGCCATCTCTCTTTATAAATTATAGCTATATGAATATTTAAAAGAAACACACTTTACTTTTGCTTGGTGACAGCCTAAAATGTGTATAACCAAAACAAGTGCATAAAAACATGAGTCCCATGTTAACAAAATAATGAAACCGAGACTGTAATAAGGAAATACGCCAGAGCACTAGAACGCACAAGACTATGGGGGAAATAATATGCATAATGATCCTTAGTCATAATTGGACCAAAACCTGAACTACACTTTTTAAATGGGCTTAATAACCAGGAAGTAACTGATATCGTTCCTTCAATATTGGAATAAAGCCACATTTTAGAAAATAAAGTGCGGGAATTATTCTGATCGTATCTAAACTCTGTGATTGAACCACGACTGATAAAATATTGGACTAATGAAATCTGATCTTTGCATGGATAATGAATGCAATATAGTCTTCATACAGTCTTTGTCTTACCTGAGAAATGGAAAAGATTCACATCCAAAAAAGTGAACCAACTAAAACTTATTCCGATGAAATAGTGACGGCAAGACTGCCTTTATTAAAAAGCACAGAGAATAATAATAAACATATCTCTAAACACTGACATTGAGTACAGAAGAAACATTGCATTTTAACTTGATTACTGGAAGAAAGTCTGTCTATACATACACAAACACACACACACACACACATATATATGTATATATTGAAATACACAGATTAAAAAACTTTCAACCACATTATGATACATAACATCATAAAGTAAGAGTAAAAAAAACTTATATACTCTTTTACTCTTGGACTACTCTCACAATTTTCCCCCGAATACAAAGAAAATTTGATAAGCAATCGTGAAAGGACTGCAGAAAAATGAATAAACAATCATAACATGATTGAAGACGTTCTCATATACGCGTCCCTGGATTTATTTACCTCACGCACAAGAAAACAAAAAAAAAACATGTACTCTTTTTTGGTACGGATTACTTCTCTGGAAATGGACTGACCAGGCCTATCCACTTAAGAGATTGGATCCCGTAATTTGCGGCGTAGTAGTCAAACTCTCGGGTGTGGCATCACAAGAGCCAGCGTTCCACAGGCTCTGCGCGATTCTGCAATTCGAATATTCAACGACTATTATGCAAGTGTGCAATGCGATACACTTGCCGTATCATGGGTTTCTTTTAGCTTAATATAAATATTAGTTCACTAGCTTAAATCACAAACACAATATATATATATATATATATATATATATATATATAGATATATATATATGAATTTTTATCACATCAACGTGATTTATATACATACATCGAGCTACAAATGTCCTTTAATATCCAATTCGCTCTACTTGCGAATTAATATATTTTTCATATATGTTAACCGAAGGGGAATATTTTAGTAGAAAATAATTTCGTCCTCTCATGGTTTCGACCCAGCGGCCAGCGAAGAGAGGAGAAATCAGCACTTCAGTGAAGTTATATATATATATATATATATATATATATATATATATATATATATATATATATGAAATGCTTTTAAAATCTACATTTCTCCCAATATTGTTATGTCTGCAGCATCGTAAATGCTTTATGTTCAGATTCCATATTACGATGAATATAGAATTGATATGTTCACATAATGTGGGTTCAGAATTCATAAGGTATAATTTAAAGTTACTGTTAGAATAACGTTAATCCTTGATAGTGCATTTTGTCTCCAGAAGCTTCGAGAATGTTCCATGTCTAAAACGTTTTGCATAATATCTCGCTAAGCATTTTCAGGAAGTGACTTCATTTATGGCAATTTCTTTTGTTATATGGATTCTTATTGCTCTGAAACCATGCTATGTTAATAATTGTTAATAACTATAATCACTCTCTCTCTCTCTCTCTCTCTCTCATTTTTTAAAGTGATATTAAAGTTTTAAGTGCATTTAAAATACTTATGAGTATCTAGGACAATTTATTTCATGCTTTTCACACTTTAATTTTTTCTATGTATTGTGTGTTAATTTTATGGAGGTGCGTTCTTTTATATATTCTGTTTGATACCATTTCTTGGTTTTTTCACATTTTGGTGGTTAATTTGATACAGATACACATTGTGTGTTTTCATGTTTTTACATTCACAATTTAACATTGCATATGTGATTTAATTTCATATTGCAACACTTGTTAATTAATTTGCATTTACCTAGATTTTCTTTTCAAATCTTGTGTATTTAACAGTTCGAATTTTACTTGATCAATTTAATCTTTTGATTCATTTAATTTTTTACTTAATTTTTTGATAAATTAATTCTTATTTAATTTCAATTAGTTATTTAATTCAAGAATCAATTAAATGTGCTGTTTTCCAGTAAATTGAAATTTTTTTGAGATTGTGAATTCCACTTATAAATTTTTAATTTAAAATAATTTTTTTAATTAAAGTTTTTATAACGGTATTTAATTTACTGGCTACTGGTGATAAGATTAAATTTATGTGCAGACCCAAAGTGATGAATTGTGATCTTTCCTTCAATTTTCTTGAAGTGAATTAGGTCAGGGGAAATAGACAGTTAAAGTGATTTGTTGTTCGAGTGATGCACTTTATTTAGCTTGAGCCCATATGAATACCTCACACTTTTTTTATGAACTTAGTCTGATTTCTCACATATTTAATACACTTTAGTACATTTAAAGGTTGAGATCTTATATGATTAATAAGCTTTCCAAGGGATCACTGTTGCCTTCAGAGTACTCAGTTGTATTTTATATGTTATGGAGGTTCAGGTGTCTGGCTACTGTGAAGTAACTCTAGGTAACTTTGAATTTTATGATTGCCAAGTGTAATAACCTGATATTTGGGCGCCTCGTCACAATATATATAAATATATATATATATATATATATATATATATATATATATATATATATATATATATATATATATATATATGTCAGTGTGTGTGTAACAGTAGGTATACATACACAGGCAGACATAAATTGCTTTCTTCGAAAAAATGTAGAAACTTTTTCGCCCTTTCTCTTGCATGTCATAAATTTTCCTGAAGGGAAACCCTCACAACATAGTTTCATAAAGCTGTTACAGTACTCACGCTTGGGAAGAAGCTTCATTTTTCTTAGGCGGTAGTCTTAAGCTGGATGCCAAAGCCGAGGTATCCATATCCTTGGATGACTGTCAGAAGAAGATAAATGGTTGCAACCGTCGGGCATTGAGGTAGCTGGAAATCCTTTTAGCAAGGTTTGTTCTCTTCTCATCTTCAAAGGATGCCATTCTATTTGGTGGGCTTTTCTTTATGTCAGATAGTTTTAGGCTTCTACAGGCTCGTAAGATATATGCAAAGCACAATGTTAAACTCGGCTGTCAATGGTGTTATTTTGTTCTTTTGATTCCATAATTTGTCTTCATCTTTTGCTTCATATGAAATGTATCTCTTCTACGGACAGTGTGTGAAGACATTACAAGGATTTATGAAATTTTGATTTAAACTCTTAGGAAAAGTTAAAATCCCTTATGAAATTTTTATTTGTATTCTTATGAAGAGATAAAGTCTTTATACCAATCTCTTGTTCTTAGATGCAATCCATATCTATCGTACCAACCCACATTACGTTTAGCTGGCAGGTTACTACCGAAAGGAAATGAATGACAAAAAAAAAAAAATCTAATACCACCACGCATACTAAGCGAACAATTTATCTCAAATGAATATGAAATAAAAAAGAAGAAAGCTGTTATCATAATTAATTAACTGCTATAAATTAGTGTTGGCCCTATGACCCCTCATACATTCCTCACCAGGGCTTCTACAAGCACCCCAAGTCCTAGTTTCCATCTGTCCTCATAACTTTGTACTTGCTCATATTCACTCTACTTATTTTTCTTTTTTCACTTATAGAACTTTCCAACCTTTTCACTCTTGTATACACCTGTTACACTATCCCAATCGGTCATTTGTATCTATATTCTTATCCACAATTTTGACACCAAATCTATCTGCTTCCCAGCCTACAGTACATGGTGTTTACTAGGCTTCGTTGTCATAATGACAAATCTTAATAGCTCCGAACAGCATATCTTCCATGCCATGCACCCTCAATAGCCTTCACATCTCTTTTTAATTTCTTTTGGACTTTGCTAGTAATTTTTTTTGGTTTAGGTATGATGTACAGCTTTTATCCTATTCTTTCAAAACTTTTATATCTCATCATAGCTCTATATACATACATGTGTGTATTTATATATATATATATATATATATATATATATATATATATATATATATATATATATATATATATATGAATAATTATCACATCACCGTGATTCTTATGAATTATTCGAGCTACAATTGTCCTTTAATATCTCATTTGCTCTACCTCGGAATTGATATTTTTCATATATGTAAACCGAAGGGGAATTTTTTTTTTAAGTTGATAATAATTTTCGTCCCCTCATGGGAATCGAACCACCGTCCATCGGACAGGGACAAGACCAGGACGACAGTTATGTTAGCGATTCAGCTAACAAGTGAGGTTATAAGTTAATACCGATTCTGACCTTACAAATCACCGTCGAACTCGGTTATTCGTAATTAGAATCTATATCCAACCCCCTCTACCATGTTGGCAAATTCGAACGTTTGACGAACGTAGCCATATTATGAATAATTACCACATCACCGTGATTCTTATAAATTATTCGAGCTACAAATGTCCTTTAATATCTATTTCGCTCTACCTGCGGTTTACATATATGAAAATATATCACTTCCGAGGTAGAGCGAATTAGACATTAAAGGTAATTTGTAACTTGAATAATATATATATATATATATATATATATATATATATATATATATATATATATGTATATATAAATATATATATATATATATATATATATATATATATATATAGTTAAAACAAAATTCCATCTCATGAAAGGAGTCCATAAAAATGCCAAAATGTAGAAAGTAAATACTATATTTTAGAGACCAAAATCTCTCTCATCAGATACAGGATGAATAAGAAAAGTTACAGAAAAAGCAGTATTTATACTAAGAGGTCACAGGTCAGCTTTTAAGTCACCCATAGGTGACAATTTCCCTTTAATCCTCTTAATTGCTGGTTGGAGAAAGATTTTATCTATAATATCTGCATCCCATGCACCCTTTGCAATATTCATAGTTTTTCTTTCTTTAATCAAAGCCGATTCCACAATCTGGCTTTTTAACTGGCATATGCTGCAATAAATTATACATGACAAATTCCAGTTTATTCTTTGGTTGGTTATTCATGTGGTTAAAAATATCTGAGCTCTGTTGTCCATAGCTAACTGAACGTTTTATGATGTATTAATCTCTGGGTGAGGGAATCACTTGCCCAGAGATGAATACAGCATAAACGTTCAGTTAGGTATGGACAACAGAGCTCAGCTATTTTTAACCACATGAATAACCGAACCACAGAATAAAACCTGGAATTGGTCATGTATAATTTATGGCAGCAATTGCCAGTTCAAATGCTAGATTGTAGAATCAGCTCTGATTAAAGAAAGGAAAACAATGACTATAACAAAGTGTGCAGGGGATGCAGATATTATAGATAACACCTTCCACCAAGCAGCAATTAGGTTAAAGAGAAATTGTCAACTGGGGTGACACTTAAAATGGCTGACCTGTGACCTCTTGGTATAAATACTGCTTTTTCTGTAACTATTCTCATTCATCCCCTATCTGATGAGAGTGACAGTTTGGTCTCTGAAATAGAGTATTAACTTTCTACATTTTGGCATTTTTATTGGCTACTTTCATTATATATATATATATATATATATATATATATATATATATATTATATATATATATATATATATATATATTCTCAAGGAAGCAAGGGAGAAGTCTTCTGGTAATTCAAAAAGGCTTTATTAAGCGACTTTTCGGGGTCCAGCCCCATCATCACGGCTGTAAAAAGGATTAATACACATAAATATAATAAAGAGACTCATCCTAATAACTAACATACATTTAAAATTCATAGAAAACCTACTGCAATGCTAAGAAATTGCCCTATCAAGTGAAAGGGAGAAGACGAGTGACCAGAAGAAGCAGTGCTGCTCTGTTGTCCGTTTCCGAATTTCCGTCGTTTTCTGTCTTTCTAGATCAGAACGGGATATAGAAAACCGTTATCTTAAAGGGTAAATATTAACAACTTAGTTTTTAGGTATTTTGAGAAAAATATTAGTTTGAGTTCTTATTATATATCTAAGGATACAACCACTGTTTCTCTACAAATCTTTAGAAGATGAAATTCTTAATCACACTTCATTCCAAGATACAAGGCATTTATTAAAAAAAATAATATATTAACAACAATTACTTACAATAAGTAAAAACCAAAGGAACCAAAAATAAAGGTCAAAGTACAATAGAGAATAATTATCACAATTCATAATTAGAAAACAAACGCAATATCTATTTCACAGAGAAAAGCATTTCTGTTGTCGGTTCAAACTCATTAAACTTTCCTTTTTCAGTAATTTCACTTAAGTGGATAAGAGATCTTACAGTTTCCAGTTTTAGACAGTTTCTTTCTTTCCTTTTTATTAAATTTAATTTAGAAAAAAGGCGCTCTGCATCAGCATTAGAGGTAGGGAGAGATAGAATTTCCATTGCAAATTTACCAAAGACTCATATTTTTTGTTCTGACCCAGTCCATCTTCAACTGTCATAATATATTTATAAAAGGCCTCTATATCATTGGGTGAGTTCTTTATTTCCTCTGGGAAAGTGTGCCATGCTACATCCCACCACTGGTCGTCTAAAGATTGCCTGTCATAATTATTAATACGGGGAACAGCATTACCTAAATCAATCAAAGATGGTACACTACTTCTAATATTATGATCCATAACAGATTTTGGATGCAAGCATGAGGCCAATTTCCATAATTTGTTGCTGAGGTCAAACCTTTTGTTTATTTGCTGGCAGACTACAATTAGGAAAGTTCTACATCTTGTTTTCACACTTTCAACCATATCTCTGAGCTGATACTCGCTTCTGAAAAATAAATCGTGAAAGATCAGCCCCAAGGGTAGATTTGATTTAAGTGGAACATGAATATTTTTCATCTGCAGGGTCAATCATGTAGTGGAGTTTTTGCAATTATGTGAGGATAACAAAAGTTTTTCAGTAGTAACCTGTACATATTGGATATTTTGTCATGAAGGAGATGGAGTGTGGGTCCCTTTGACTGAAAAATTATGTTTATACTATTGAGTTGTGGTAGAATGTAGTTCAAAAAAACCAAATAACAAAAAACTGAAGGGTCGTTAAGTGTGTTATGAATTTGTTCTACAGATGTTAATCTTTCCTCCAATGCAATTTGCGTGAAATAAAGTTTGAGGGGCTGCCACTGCTCTAACACTCTCGCAACAGCTTGATGAAGCGATAACCACCTAGTTGCACAAGGATGCAGTAACTTATGAGGTTTTACCTGGCAGAAATATTGAAATTCTCTAAATTCATATTGCGTTTTGCACTGTATGAGAAAAAAATTGTATATATTTCTTATGAGGTCTTCACATACTCGGGGCAGTGTCTTTGCTGCTTCACTTGAGCAAAGGTGAATACTGTGTGCAACGCATCGGAATATTGTTATGCCTGGCATTTGCTGTCTCAGCCTACTTGATACGCTGTTAACAGTACCCATTACATTTGAGGCACATCAGCAGCGAAACCTATTATGTTACTCAATGGAATTTGTAACGCATTTAAACAGTTCAAAATGTTATATAAAGATTCCCCCGATGAACCCCGATTCCCTTCATAAATGTTTATGATGTCTAGCATAGATGTTTTTATTTTACATTCATCAACATCAAAATATTTAGCAATTACAGCGCATGCTTTATTTACCGAACAGTCAGTTGTTTCGTCAATAATTATGCTAAATTTAGACTTCCGAAGCTTCGCTGCCAATCCATTTAAAAGCATGAATCCCCTAGACTTGAACCAGGGTAGCACATCGTTTTCCTCTTCAGTGCCATGCACGCAGCTATTTCGGAGTCTGGGAACATTCTTCTTTGTAGGTCCATGATGTCATCACAAAGACTGCATTATAAATTCAATGAAATATAGTATTTTATAGTAACACAAATTAAAATAGTATGTATGTATGTATATATATAAGAAATATAAGAAATTGTTACCTAAAGGGCAGATTGTGCTCTGCTAAGAAAACCATAAATAAGACGGTTGCATAAGCAACAGCACCTGCCAACCGTTCTTCTTGCTGATCGCTGGTCGACTGTTTGCCCTCATCAGTGGCATCTGAGGTTGCTCTGAGTCTCTCTTCCAGTGATACATGCTGTCGAGATGACCGATGGCGTTTAAGAGAAGATATCTCAGCGCTAAGCTCTTTGTGACAGACCTGACAGTATGCCTTCAGTGGGTTACCAGGGACTCGCGCAAGCCAAGGTTTAAAGAGATCATTGGAGAGCCAACTCTCTTGAAAGTTTGGACGAGGAGACATAATCTGAAAATATTGATAGTTAAAACAAGTTCCATGTAGTCACAACTCCATGTAATATAGCAGCAGAACAAGCTATTATTCATGTTTAGGCCATTAGTAAAGAGATACTTTTGAAATAATATCACCAATGTTGATCTTTTAAGCAAAGTAATGATATTACTAGTTTGAATAAAGAAAACTAATTTTCTGCAAGTTACCAAATCATTTCTGAGAAAAGTTTTTTAATATTCCGTTTTCTGTGAACAAGGCTAACTGCAATCACGAAGACTAATAAATTCAAGAAGCAGTGAAATAAGTGAATATTTACCAATACTTACTAGGTTATATGGCGTGGCATACAAATCATAAGCAGGCGACGAGGTCAGAGATACAGCTGTGATTCATAAAAATGTTGTAGTAGCTTCAAAGGTTGGAGTAAGAGTGAGCTTCTGTGGTTTTCCGTCGGTCGTCAAGTTTTTTGGACTACGTCATCATGTTTTACGTATGTTAATAATATTTTTTAATGGTATCAGACATATATTATGAAAGGAAAAATATACACTATAGTTATAAATTATTATTTTTTATTAGAATTTGATTTTATGGTCATTACAAGCAAAAAACCCAAGCTGCGGAAAAATTTCCGTAGTGACGTCATCGTCCGTAAGGCGAGATTTTTTTCCGTTTAGCAGACGAATTTCCGTAGGAGAACAGCACTGAGAGAAGAAGGAAAGGTTCCAAGTAAACATGTTTTATGCCAGGTAAGAGAGGGGTAGCGGTAGTTTGATTGTTTAATTTTGGAACTATTGTTTTTTATGAACAGCGATTCGAAAACAGCAAGCTCTTGAGAGAAGAAGCCCGTGTAATGACTTTAAAGTGTTTGTATTCTATATTGACTTTGCATTTTTTGAATGTTCACGAATGTTCGAGAATTCTGGTGAAGACAACCGGACACCTGTTCTATAACTCACCCCCTGTGGCAATCAATGCGGACTTTAAGAAGCCTACGAGAGGCCCCGACATAATTTCCCAAACTACATTTGGGACACGAAAATAAATGGACCGCATTGGAAGTCATGAAGAGGGCTCAGCTTTTCTTTATATCTAAAATAACAAAGACCCAATAGTTAATGGGTTTCTTAAGATTTAGTTAGCTTTTTATGGCCGGACAATATTCACGTATTAAACGTCTAACTTTGGTATAAAACGTTGTATCACTGATAAACGGGACACTAGCAAAGAGAGGCATTCTAGGAGCAGTTGGTCTGTTATTTTTCTCTATTGATTTATTATTTAAAAACTTGGTTAGGTATTTGAAGAAACCCTTAGCTGGATAGCAGTTATCAGTGAAGTACTGTTGTAAAAGAGTAATCTCATTGTGAAATTCAGACCAGCCAGAGGAGAGAGAATATGCCCTGTGGAAGAGTATATATATAGCGTTTACTTTAAAGTTAAAACTGCAAAAGCTGTAAAAATTTGTCCCTAGTCCAGCAAAAGTCTTTTTTCTAAAAATTGAGGTGTTAAAACCATCCGTATTATGTGACACTTCTATATCTAAAAAAGAGAGCTTATTATCATTTTCATAATCAATTGTAAACTTGATATTAGGTGGCTGAATTGGCAAATTGTAAGAAGGAATCAGCCCTGTCTCTGTCTCGAAAAAGAATAAACGTATCATCAACGTAACGGCAGTAAAAGAGAGGATGATTAGCTAGAGGGCAATTGTCCAGCAACTGCTCCTCCAGTTCACACATAAAAATATTCGCAAAGACTGGGCCTAAAGGACTGCCCATAGCCATACCATCACTTTGTATATCTATAGATGACACCAGAGGACATATAAGGACACAACTGATCCTTTATTTTCAACAAGGAGCCTATACTAAGAGAATTTTTAGGAATTGATTTGACTGATATTGCTAGAAAATCGTTATGAATAATTTGTGTAAATCTTTTTTTTACTATATCTTTGCAATATCTATCACATTAATTCCAAAAAATCCTCTTAGTATAGGTTCCTAATTTAAAATAAAGGATAAGCTGTGTCCTTATATGCCCTCTGGTGTCATCTATATACTTGCCCAAAAGGTATTTCAGGGATTTACATGGGATTCAGCAACAGGCTTCTTACGGTGTGCAGTAGATTCACATCCGGGAGTCAGTTTCTGCACAAGTAGCAGAATCTCAAACCCAGAGCACTCCAATATCAGGAACCATTCAAAACAAGTAAAACCTACATTGAAGACAAAGATTTTAGTGTCACTGGTCATACTGCTAATCCACAAGATTTAACAATCCTAGAGTCCTTATTTATAAAACAACTCCTACCATCCTTAAATACTCATACATCTGCGAGTCAATTGCATTTAGCTTAATGTCGTAGTGTGGTAGTTTCTTTAAATTTAGTTCCTTTGTCTCACCTCTCTCTAGGTTGGCTTGGATTTTTATCTCATTTCTTACTTCTAATTATATTTTTAAATAAATTTTTAGACTGTACTTTTAATTGTTTTTATCTTTTCTTATGTACATGTGCAGCCCTGAGGATGTAATTCTGAACAAAATAAAAAAGACAGCCAAGTGATGTGTGGTTTTTGTATTTCTTTCCTCTATATATATATATATATATATATATCTATATATATATATATATATATATATATATAATATATATATATATATATATAGATAATATATATATATATATATATATATATATATATATATATATATATATATATATTATTAGTCTCTTCGCTTTTGCGAAAGACAGTTTGTTTCTCCTTACGACTGTCATTCGTAAGTATTTCTGGTTCCTTCCGTCTCCTATGTGATAGTCTTAGTAGAGTGGTTCTTCTTAAACTAAAGGAGATGATTCAAACAGATAAGTTGAAAAAGGTATAACAACTTTATTCTGTAACTCCATAATAAGAGAGAACAGTTCGGTCGGGAGACCGATATGTTTGATCGCTGGTAAAGAACTGAACTTTTAGAGCCATCATGTCGATAGCGAAACATTAGCTATCTCAGCGATTCATATAAAAACATACGTAGTTCGCCGGCTCGGAAGTTACAAGTTTCCGGCGTAGGTTAACAGGTCAACCGCTTCCCATGGAAGTTGTTGTGCAAAGTTATCAGTAATGCAAAACGATGACATATCTAAACAGATTTAAACCAGGCTACTGCAGACAGCGCATAGCGTAATCTAGATCTGCATTGGTCATGTAGGACCCTCCTAATGCCATGATCCTCAGGTCATGGGTTTTTATTTTTTATTTACAGACATGTAATTCTAAAAATGTATTTATTTATATATATATATATATATATATATATATATATATATATATATATATATATATATATATATATATATATATATATGGGGTGTTTCGAATTAGAGGCCCCTCCCTCTACAGCAGCATAAACTAAAAATGATATGGACAAAAACAAAAGAAATTCAGAACAGGTACTTATTTAAGTTTTTCTCTCCGAATATTTAATATTTTGTGTGGCCTCCATCTGCCTGTACCATAGCCTGAATTCTTGAGGGGTATGATTTCAGCAAATTGCAAAAAAGCTGAGACTCAAACTCCATTTCCCTGAGCACTTTGGTCACCTCTCTTCGCAGGTCGTCAATGCTTGGTATACCATCATAGTTCACTGTGCGCACTTTAAGAAACTACCAATGTTTTCACACAACTTGACGAGAAGAAATCGATACCACTGTTTCGAAGCAGCTCCTGTGTCTGAAGAGCCTTGTAACATGGTGCCTCTTCATGCAAAAATATGACTTCTTCAACAGATAACACATTTTCAGGATCTTTGAGGAAAGGAAATACTTCACCAGTAAGCAAAGTTTCTCTTAAGTATTCACCATTCCATGACTGTCCTTTTTCTTTGATCCACATTAACCATTTGGCTGTGAAACAGAGAAAATTTCCCAAACATTCCGGATATTTCACAATTTGGCAATAGCACACGTCATCGCTGATATCATCCAACTTTGCAGCCCAAATGATGTCATTTTTATGATTTGCCTTCCTGACTGTTGTAAATGAAGAATTCATCTGATGCGGCAACATGGAGAGTCAGGTTCATCCCAATCTTTAAGAAATGAACCAAAAAACCATATACGGTCCTTCTCTCTGTTGCTGAGTGATGTTGGGCTTGCTGATAACCTGAAAATGGGCTTGATACCAGATTTTTTCAACTCACAATATACAGCACTATAACTTCTCTTTCCCCCCTTTTTGTTTCTAATTCAAGCACCACTTATGTAAAGACTTTCTTGGTCTACCCACTGCCTCAGCTATGTCTTTTGACTCCTGAGAAAGGACTTCAGGCCTTCCAAGATTCTCATCTTTTTGCACTGACAGTCCAATATGGATTTTTGTTCGTTTCTTTTAACAAAGAATTCATCTCTTTTAATGTATTTAGCTATCCAGGAACATGAAATGAAGGATGCGTCAGCATCCCTGACCTCCCTGAAGGTAATAGCCCGGATTCGGTCAATCAATCTGATATCCTTCGAGTCGTTAGCCATGGCTGTATCTAAGTCCATTACTCAGTCTGAAAATTCAAGAAATGTAAAATGAAAAATAGCTTAATAGAAACTTAAGATAATGTACTTGGAGATAACTTTCCATTTGTCCTGTGGGTGCTCTAATTTTGAAACACCTGATATATATATATAATATATATATATATATATATATATATATATATATATATATATATATATATATATATATATATATATATATATATATATATATATATACATATATATATATATATATATATATATATATATATATATATTATACACACACATATATATATATATATATATATATATATATATATTATATATATTATATATATATATATGTATAGGTATATATATACATATATATATATATATATATATATATATATATACTATATTGTTACGTATATAGGGCCTTGAGAGAAGCTAGATACGTAAACGGAAATAATTGAGGGATTTCAAGAGGGAATGCTTGAACTTACGTAAACTGATTATTATTGATTTCTTTCTTTAGAGGGAAGGTCGCCAGAAAACTCAGCTCGTTACTTTAAAACTATTTATTTACAAAAAGGCCCGTGCTGGCCTGGAGAAAAGTTAAATGATATTGGCCCCCACGTTGGGGCTTATAGTCTCATTCAATTCAAGCTGATTTTCATCACTTGGGTTAATGCACACTTGCGGCAGAGAGACGGCACGTGACTCATGGAATCTGGAAAAGAATCCAGATTAACGAGATAAAAGAAAAATGACTTCTTGCTTTGATTAATTAATTCTCTAATACTGGGAGAAGGAACTTTTAAAGGTTTTGGCACTGAAGTATGCAATGACTCCATTGGTCTGGGACGATCACACCACAAGGGGAAGCATGCGGCCATGAGGCAGTGAGAGGGAACAAAGGGATGAATTCCTTTTGTTGCTGGAAATTGATTGGGAGAATGAGGATCACAATGATAATAGGTTGGGAGAGACTGCAATATGCTGTTCCACAAGACGTACCTGGATGTCGTGTTCAGGTGTGGACCTTTGAAGAAAATGTGGCTCTTTGTATGAAAGGTATGGGGGCCCTTTGTCTGAGGCCTGGGTCATCGGCGCGCCACTCACGCCCTGGTAGGGCCTAAAGGAAGGCAGGTAATTTTGACCTCTGTCCGAGATCACGTCTCGCAGCCGACTGAGACGAATTCAGTTGGGTTGCTTGGGGGTTGGAGGTCAGCTTAACCCCCCACGATCAAGGCAAATCCTGGAAAACAAGCATACAGCCAGCAGAGGGGTCACAGGAAAGAGAGCTTAAGGTATAGGTCTAAGAAGTACCAATCTGCCTACACCCTTCCCTTTTGAGATACGTCCCTACAGCTGATAAAAGACTCTTTTCCCCCAAACTGGGGAACTTCCTATCTCTAGCTGGCGGGTTTTGGGTTTCCCGCGGTTACTAAAAAATCAGCTGCAATAATTCTAAAGAAATGGCTGCCGTTTTCCAAATCAAATTATTTAGTTAATTGCGGGGGTAGACGAACGATCTATAAATGTCACAATATATATATATATATATATATATATATATAGATATATATATATATATATATACTGTAACGAATTGCCAAGTATCTGGTTACTGCACTTACCAATCATTAAATAGTTACCTCACAACAGCCAGACACCTGAACTTTCATCGCAGATAAAATACGACAGAATACTCTAAAGGCAACAGTGATCCCTTGAAAGCTTATTAATTATACAAGACAATCAGACAAAGTTCATTAAAACAAGTGTGAGGGTAATCTATGTAATTAAATTAATTAATTAAAGGGCATCACTCCTCCACCAACAACTTTTATAACTCTAAGTATCTTCCTGGTTTTAACTCACTTCAATTAAATTGAAGGAAAACAGCTAACAACCACTTTATGTTTCTACCTAAACAAAATTAAATATACTGGTGAAAAAAAAAACTCATAAAAATTTTTAAGTGGAATTCACAGTCTCAGGGGGGAAATTTACTATGATTAGAAAACATCACAAAATTTAATTAATTCTTGAATTAATTAAGTAAAATTAAATCAAAATAAATTCATCATAGAAATCAAGAAATTAAATTATTCAAGTAAAATTCAGTGTTAGGTAACAACTAAAATTTCAAAATTAATTCACAAGAGTTAAACAGCAACAAAACTTGATAAGAATTCTAAGTAAATGCAAATAATTCACAAGTGTTAAACTCAATTAAATTTGTAATGATTAATTAATGAAAACATTCAAGTTAATCAAATTGTGAATGTAAATGTATACACAGAAAAATGTGGCAATACCACAATTGCAAAAACAATAAGAAAAGCATTAATCGCCCAGATCATATATATAAAAAACACACTTAAATAAGAAAAATGGTTATATGCACAAAAAATAACTTGAGAAAAATGGGTAAAATGCACAAACAAAAAGAAATCACCAATACCAAAATGAAAAAATGAAAAAATGGCAAAAAGTTTCCTGGAATTACCTAAGTACTTTCAGTATTTTAAGTACTTTTTATGTTTATGGTTAATGAACTGAACTTATCAAAAACTCTTACCTTGTATACCAATTTTAGAAGGCCTTACACACGAGGCGCCTGTTTTACACACTTTTACAATGTCTCTTTTCAGATTCCACAAATAAGCACTAAGAAATATTAAATACCTAAGAAATATCAAATATAAAATTATGAGTGACCGACCACTAAGTATAAAATCTTTATGTTAATGTGAAATCAAAATTCTCTCATACGAGAGAGAGAGAGAGAGAGAGAGAGAGAGAGAGAGAGAGAGAGAGAGAGAGAGAGAGAGAGAGAGAGAGAGAATGTTATCTCCTTACGACAGGGTTT
>NC_061100.1:45210188-45212688 GCF_015104395.2 Macrobrachium nipponense
TTAGAAATGTTTTCACTTCGAATGCCGTGCTACTCTGAGGCATTCATTGAGAATGGTACGGAAGACAAGTCATTTTTTTGTTGGTTGCGACGGAGCTCTTTGGTAATAGATTTCAAAATGACTTTTACTATACTATTGAGATTCAGTATCTCACTTTCATAATGATGCTAAGTTTGAACGCAATTACATGCTTTTCTTAATTGTAAAGAAGAGTATCAACACAGATTCTGGTTTCTTTATTTGATGACAGTCATGGTACGTCGCTGCTATATGTTTTTTTTTATACATTTCAAAAAACCAAGCATTGCGAATTACTCTAAAAACAACAAAACAAAAATTCTGATCCGGCTAATACTGATGAGTAATAATTTAGTTATGGTGCGTTTAGATAACTTAATGTTTGCTACAATTCATTTACTTTATTAGATAATAAACAGGAATCAAGGACAACAGTCCAGCTGCAATCAATATTTTTTCCAGCCATCGGTTATAACAAATAACAGAAATTTCTTACGTTTGTCCAACTCTTAGATTAAGCGTCATTATTTTCAACCATGCTAAAGATTGTCGCACATACTGATGAGCCTGTGTTAATTTTGACAATTTAGCTCTTGGTCAGGAAATAATTCTGCATGCAAGTAGGCATGAAATTCTCATCTTTACAGGTGTAGTTGGGCAGACATTATAAGTGCTGTTTAGTCACATCTCCGAGTCTTGCACAGTTTAAGTCTCTTCAGCGCACTTCAGAATAAATTTGAATTCTTGGGGAATATAATAGGGTCACAAGAAAATAATCATTCCACACATGGAATGAGTATTTTCAAATGTTCATTGAATAAATAATCAATAATTATAATTAACGTTTAACAAAGCTTGAATTACTTTATGGCATTCTGATAAAAACATTCGCCCATTACAGTTATTAGATGATAACAAACAATTATGGCTAATCACATAAATTATGATACTCGTCTGACGCTCAACAGGTCGTATCACGACAGTCATGGGAAAATACTGACTAGGAACTCTCAAGAAAGTTAAGCATCTCATCTCTTCTGTTGAATTTTACGAGAGGAAGATAACGAACAAACTTCAATGCTGCTCGAAATTCATGTTAAGACTTCCGCATGTAATGCCTGGAACGATACACAAGTGGCACATCACGCACCTGACAGTTCGTGTTACGACAATGAAAAAACTCAAAGATACACAAAAGAAACAATATCGATAAACTAAAGTTTTTTTTTTTTTTTTTTTTTTTTTTTTTTTTTTTTTTTTTTTTTAAGCCTTACTTATGATGAAATCTGTCCAAAATACTTCATGTAAATTCAGGTTGGTGAGGACTGTATGGACTGTTCTCACATTCATAGGATATATTTCACTGAATCTCATATTCACCCGATTAGCCAATGACTCGTTAGGGGGATAAATAATGTCCTTTTTTTACCTACATCTGGTTTTTGATTCCTTGTTTTATTACACTGAAGAGTAATGTAGTCTTGGTCCTTACTTCAGCATTAATCTTATTTGAAATTTGCGCCTTGTTTTCGAATGACAATATAGGAAATGTAAAATGAATGCCAGAAATCAAGTCAATAAACGCATAATTTATGAAAATCCGCACGCTTGATTCCTACTGAAATGAATACTCGAAATCCTAGCACTAGTCCACCAGTGCGACCTCCCCATAAATCGTCAAGATGGCTGCCTGTACCTACAAATCTCTTTTGCATCTCTGACATCGAGGAGCTACATCAGTTGGTTGAGGGATTCATCCCGAATTTACATATATATTTGAAAGCACCGGCATCCCAACCACCAAATGAGAAAACTGTTTTGCCGACTCCTTCAAAACTAGTGAACAAATTTCATCGATCAAATTAAGGATGAAGGAGAGCTGTAAATGAAAAGAATCATTCGTAAAGCACTGGGTAGTTACTCTAATACATAATAAAATGAATAGAAAACACACAATATGTATGTATGTGCATACACACACACACACACACACACACACACACACACACACATATATATATATATATATATATATATATATATATATATATATAATATATATATATATATATATATATATATATATATATATATATATATATATATATATATATATATATATATATATATATATATATATACACGCAAAAAAGTAAATAAGTATGAACATGAGGATGAGGAAGGAAAATAAAGATACAGGAAAAGAAATATATGGAAGATGTCCTTCAAATGTAAGTGAACACTGCCGTAAGTCCAAAAAAATAAATAAATAAATAAAATAAAAAACCAGGGGGAAGAAGTAACTATCCCTGATTCTTTGGCCAAAAATACGGTCCTTTACGAGAACTGGCTGTCGACGAAGAAGGTACTCGTGAATGAACTACAGCAAAAGAAGCAGCGAACTGCCTAGATTTCAAGAGAGAATCTAAGGTGAATGACCTGAGCACATTCACCTTGCATGCCATATGGGTCTCCTGCCAAC
>NC_061100.1:45220188-45227688 GCF_015104395.2 Macrobrachium nipponense
CTGAATATAAGAAGGGGTTTATCAGTTTATAACAGGTGGAATAATCCCTAATAATCATAAGCTATGACTTGGCCCGAAGTCCAGGTCTACATCACACTTTTTTTGCCATCTCACAAATCACACCCCTTATTTTTTAGCGCATTTTATATAATTTTATTTTACGAATTTTCTCTCTTCGCCTTGTTTTCGCTCTCGTCTTTTGTATGATAGGTGAACAACAAGAAAATGTCAGAATCCGCAGACCTTAATGATGATATGTGAAGACATGAAGTTGCAATGGAATAGTTGACAAAGGTTTAACATTAATCACAAGAAGTCAATGCCAAAGAAATCGGACAAGTGTTTGTAATTTCCTTTTGTTATTTCATGATTTCTTGAGAAGTGGTGGGCTGGTGAAATGACGATGCGGGACAGACAGTTCTGTAATGTTAATGTCTTACCACTGAATTTATCACGACTAAGAAAGAATTTAGGGGCTCATAAGTAATTCTGCCTTTTGGAAAATCTTAAGCATTAGTGGTAATGGCAAAACACTGACTGTGACTCGTATGTTTACTTATTTTATACGTTTGTGACTCGTATGTTTACTTATTTTATACGTTTGTTGTCAAAAGGTAATCATGAAAATGTAATCGTTATTATACATTATTTTGCGAGCGCCAGTTATGGAGAAACTCAGACCTTCAGTCTAAATTAGTTTGGATAGTTTGGCGCTTTTGGCCGCTATTATTAGACAGATATTGGACAGATGATTGAGGGATTCTACAAAGGAGGGCTGGATTTCGGATTCGGCAACAGAATGACCGGATTTCTAACTGTTGGCGATTGTAAATGGTCCGATATAAAGCGGTTAGTTTCATAGTATGCCACTGGCTCTGTACCATGATCAGTTACTGCTGCAGTGTGGGGTTTGCGGTGGGAGGTTGAAACCAACATTCTTTGGAAGCTTGAATTTCAAGTCTAAGGCCCTTGTAAATTGGTTTCATCTACTAAAATAATAAAAATAATAATAATAATAATAATAATAATAATAATAATAATAATAATAATAATAATAATAATAATAATAACAACAACAAATTCATGAATTTGCTTCCAGTAACTTGTATTATATCTTGTTCTTTAAATTCAACCCGTGCTCAATTCCAAAGAGTTAAAATAAGAAGTATTGCTATTACTTTTTTAGTGTTGTTAGTGCAGTGGGAGCTGAAATACCTTGGAGAAACACACTCTAGGCGTTTAATGATTTTCATTATTCAGCCTTGGGAGTTGGGAACTCGCCATGTAAGCATCTATTCGTTTTTTGTGCGAACGAAAATAAAGCTGTTAGGAACCTTGTTCTATTATGCAATGAGGAAATAATTGACGTATGTTGCGTTTCACACAATTCTTTATTGATTCTGCGTCGGAACTGTTATAAATTACTATAAACGTTCGACAGGTACACAACCTCCAATAACCAGTGGCCAAAATAATTAGTAGAGGAATTAAGGTACAGACAAATTGTTGGTATCGCTCTTTTCCCGAACGATTGGAGTATAAGGGAGTGTGTATTAGGAGTATAGTATAATATAAAATACGAAGTAGTTATTATACGCAAAATAATTCCTGAGGGAATAGACATTCAACGTGTAATTATGACTGTGGAAAAATTATTATACGTAGGCTATAACTATGACTAAAGATGGAAATCCAAGAAATGAATATTATACGAGACAAAAATGGATTCCTGCACGGGTAATTATATCAATTCTTTCCGAAGAATTACAGTTAAATAATATCTAGTGTTTAGACTGCAGAACCCAAACCAACCATACAATAATTTTCTTCTCTACAATTAGGTACAGCTTCATCATTATTGTTTCACTTGAGGAAAAAAGGAAAACAAATAAAAGTCAGGACCACTTGTGTGAGAAACCGTTCTCCGCCTGCGGCAGCTGAGAGTAGTTGTCTCAGGTGGACAATATAATGCACCCGCTGGTCTCTCAGGCGGAACCATCTGTGGACTCGGAGACGTTTTTTTTCTTATTTTTTAGAACACTCTCACTGATTCATAAGGTAATATGGAGGCGATGATGAATATCAACATTAAATGAACAATAACAACAGCCATTATCATCAACAAAAAAAAGTCTCATACGAATGGGATATTTGAGTATACTTATCAGCATGTAAATAGTATATGTGAGTATTTACATATTCACCTTTATTTCTGAACATTTATACATAATAACATCAGTATTACAATCATATATATATATATATATATATATATATATATATATATATATATATATATATATATATATATATATATGTGTGTAAGCGTATGTGTGTACGTAGATATATATATATATATATTATAGATATATATATATATATATATATATATATATATATATATATATGTATGTATATATATATATATATATATATATATGTGTGTGTATATATATATATATATATATATATATATGTATATATAATATATACACACATATATATATATATATATATATATATATATATATATATATATATATATATATTAACCATTTCCCGTAGTGTCTTCAATGTTCCTTAGTTGTCTCCTCGATGCTTTAATAAATTAACGGAATACAGTAAAATAAGATTAATGTTGATAGCCGTGGAAAGCTCAGTCACTTTTCGAGATATTTTCAGTGAAAAACGATTTAACCTTGAAAGACTCACAACTACACACACAGACACACAATTTGGTGGCATAATCAATGGCGGAAGTGAAACTAGCAATTTGCAATTATGCAGTATTTCAAATAGTGGTTAGTTAAATAATTTTGAATCGTGAATATAATTAATTATATAATTTACATAAGGCAGCATTAATAACCAAGAATTGTTAATTAATAATCATCTAATGAAACTGAAAACTAATTATTTAGCAGATTGTTTGATACTATAGTAACTGGATGTCAGAATGTGCAACAGCGTAATTATTCTTTTCAACTGCAAACAAAGAACAAGAAATACAGGCCACTACTGAGTGTAACATCAAATCTATTTCATGTAATGGCCAAGAAATATACGACTTTCGTAAAGAGTACTTACCTGACTTACGTGAAATTATGAAATGAGCATATTAGGCTTAGAGCGATATAGTATATACTCGTCAAAGCACAATGGCAGATGGACTAAAGTCTCCGCTGTCTGTATTTCGCCGAATATAAAATCGAGGCTCTCTCAGTTGCTTTGGTCTCCCTCACTTTATGACCAGAAAGGGTGAATTTTGATATTAATTCCTTGCACGTTGAGAGAAAGTTTATGAACGTAGTAGATAGTGATGCCCTCACGGTACTTAGTTTATTTTTGCACTGGGGACGTTATCAGTAATCAGCAGCTATTCTAAGCCATAAATTTTAATAAACTGTCCTGAACTACTATCATAATTCATGCATTCCCGAGGAACGGTAGCTGGTAATCATTTTTGTAAAGTAGTGGGCGTCGTTGTTGAGTTACAAAGATCTCACCGAACCATTGCTGGGTCCAGGGACTGCTCCCGGCGTACTGCCTACTTGTCAACCAGGCTGTAAATAGCTACTTGTGCTTTTTGGGAACAAGAAAAAAGGCATGGGACTTACAATCTCACCCCTATGGTTTTGTCTCGCCCATCGTGGCTCTGCGCAGCAGAAACATTTGAAAATTAGTTTTAAATGACCCATGATCGTTTACAATGAAGGAATATTTGTTATAATACTTTACTACTGGATACCTCGTAAAACGTTATTTTTCAATTATAACAGTAAGGTCTCTACTCCGCTAAGCTATGAAAACTTGATCAGTGTGAATGATATATCTGAGTTGCAGATTAAAAGGCAGCTAATTTTATGATAGTGAAAATCATCCATGGAAACTTACAAATTGTTTAGCCTTTTTCTTATTGAAGATGCTAAGTTGCTTTTAAACTACAGAAAATTAAATCTACCAAAATTAAGTAACTGATACAGGTCTTACTCAATAAATGCATAAAAACTGCAAAAAAAACATCGACAAAAATATCTGGTGCATGTGGTTTTTGGGGGTGTTATCTCAAAATGTGTAAGTGCGGTTTTAGGGAAAAGTCCCAAACTCTACCGATAAAGCCCTTCCGATTTCAAGAGCTCACGTGACCGGCATGCAGGTTCGAGAAGTTTCAATAGGAATTTGGACTCGAAGGCGACGACCTTGCAAACTGCAACGCACAGCAGAAGATTTCTCGCTAAAAGTTGCCTGTGTGGACAGCTGGTGTGAGTAGCTGCTTCACGAATATAGACGTAAATATACAATTAAATACGTAAAAACTTTGTCATAATGCAATGAACTCGCTAGAAAGGGAATGAGAGAGAAAGTGCGATATATGTATATATATACATACATATAAGACATATATGTATATATATACATAGATATAAAATATATATATATATATATATATATAATATATATATATATATAGAGAGAGAGAGAGAGAGAGAGAGAGAGGGGAGAAGAGAGAGGAGAGAGAGACGAGAGAGAGAGAGTGGAGCGAGAGAGAGAGAGAGAGAGAGAGAGAGAGAGAGAGGAGAGAAGAATTACACGTTTTAAGAGCGACTCTAGACAAGTCACTAATCGATTAAAAGGTTGGTCTTGCATCTGCCATCAGCACAGAGTCAGCTTCTCAAAGCGTTATTCAGCTGATTTTTTCCTAGTGAGATGTAATAAGCAAAAGAGTATAAGTGTGGTGGATACTGTCTTAGCTCTCCTTTTCAACTGACTATTGTAAATATTCCATGTTCCTTTTACAGTAATTAGTTCTAGAGATAAATATGCAACTGTAAATCCTCTTTATGTCTAATATCCCATGTTTTTCCCTCATTTTTCTCGGTCCATCGTATTTTGCCGTGATCGTTTCTTATTCCAACGAAATATTTGCTTCTTTTACATGTTTGAAGTCTAATCCCACTACTAATGAATGAAAATCTCTGGAAAGAATCGTCTAAACTTTTCATGTTGATGATACAAGTTTTCCAATTCAGGAAAAAATCATGAAAGGATTTAGAAGAACACGTTTTCTTTTCATTTTTAATAAACGAGTCTGTAACAAGTTGGTCTCTGTATCCAAGACATTTTCTCTTCACTTTCATGTGAAACCTTATTCATTGCGTACGCTTATTAGTAAACTAAAAATAAAACTTTTCAAAGGATGTGGAACACTCGTGACTTTATGCCGATTATGATCTAAAGAAATTTAATCAGCCCTTTGCTGTTTTTTAGTTGTTAGGAGTGTGTTCGCATGTCTGTACCTTTGGAGATATGACGCCCTCTTCCTTTCTTTCTTTTTGCATTGAATGACGGTAACTATCAAGCTGGCAATAGATTCTTCTTTAAATCTGCTCTTGCTGAGGCAATTTCTTACACGTGTCCGTGTATAGACTTCTTTAGGTCTTCATTCAGCATCTCGTCCCTTCTTCTCTGCACGTTATCATTAACATAATGGCATTCTCGTGTTTTCTAGGGTAACGCAATAGATAACTGTAGAACAAAGGGATTTCTCCAACGTATCGGAACTGTGGAACAACGAAATCTCTCCATCGTATCGATACTTGGACGTTACTATCTAACGGTTAGTGTGCTACACCCCAGGAACATCTGCGTCAGACGCTTGAAAGATGAATCTCGAAGTGAAGAAAACAAACGGACAGAGGAAAGGATCTGCTCAGCTCGGAGAGAACAAAACAGCAGCCTCGCCACGAAATTGAGTTCACGTCTAGCGTTGGACGAGAACGGTCTCTAGGTGCCATTTGTAGGGAAATGGACCTCGGAAACTGCTCCTTGTTATATAACATAGCAATGGCCTTTATGCACAAACTAAATGTGCTTTTAGTCCTGTTAACAGGAAGCCTCATACAGCGTCAGAACTTGATGATAATGTTATGTTTCTGAGATGGGGCGGAAGGACGATGCTGAATTGGGCTCCGATAAGAGGATTTCATCTTATGACCGAGATAGGATTTCTGAATGCAATGAAGAAGAGGTTGCTGGAATCTGAGTGGCGAGCGTTTATGGGCAGAAACTGAAGCATTTCAAGCGGTTTCCATTATAAAAAAAAATTCAAAGTGTAATATGATATGATAAAGAGGACTTCTTTTGCATTTCCTTTTTAAAGTTAAAGGCACCTAGGGGACATTAGGGGAGACTTCCTCTTTCACAGAATACTTTAGATCATTATTATAACAAATAAGACGTCTCATTATTTATGAGCAATGCCTGCTGTAACAACTCTTACTTAGTTAACATGAAGAGAAAAAAAGATGCCGGTAAAATTATTAAGGTTCTGGATCGCTCGCCTAAAAAAGGAAGGAAGGGAAAGTGATGTTGTTGTATGATTATCAGGTAAAAGAAGAAGGAACAATAAATATAAAATAAATGGGAGAGATAATGATGATGAGCTTGGTGAAAGGAGTAATGGAAACTGATACTCGTCAAGAAGAAAACATAAGACGATAAGAAGATTTAAAGGCGCAGCATATAATGGGGATTGTTATTGCCAGTCGTTAAGAAAATAAGCCATCATCTGTTCTTTAAGAGTCATCTCTTTTAATGTAAATCCTTTGCGGCCATTTTCAAAGTGCGACGATTCTCTCGATATTCTTGAACGATTTGTACGATCTGTATATTTCGCGCACAGAAATTCTTTCCAAAATGTGTGGGTGTGTGTGTGTGTGTGTGTGTGTGTGTGTGTGTGTGTGTGTGTGTAGAGAGAGAGAGAGAGAGAAGAGAGAGAGAGAGAGAGAGAGAGAGAGAGATTGGAGCATTTCATAGAATCTCGTCAAAACTACCGGCTACATTCTCTGGTGAAATCCGTTAGTTAAATAGAGAACCATATACCCTAAGAAAGAGAGGCGACTAATACTGATAGATCACAAACAACGCATGTCGATGAAAATAGAATATGCACGATTATGTACGCATTCTTTCAGTAGTGTCTACACAGTAATTACCAAAAGAATATACGATGAAATAGAACTTGTTTGTTTAATTTAGAACAATAATGTCTCATAGGGATTTTTGCCTTAATACTGAATTTACCTGAAATAAATAACTGAGCATGAACAACGTATTGCAAAAAAAAAAAAAAAAAAGAGGACTGTTTTCCATAATGAAATGAATGAAAAATGTCACGGAATAGACTGATGTGATGAGACTGATGTAGTTCATTTAATTAACGATGAGGTAGACATTTTCAATTTTAAAACGCTCATAAATAGAATCTGGGCGCAAAACAATTTCAGAATGATGAGGTCATTATACCTAAGATATGGGCAATAGAAGATGAAAAATCAAGCATATTTCTTTTCCGAAAACATACGAATTGACAAATAAATGTGGACGAGTAACTAGAAGTATAGAGAAGAGAGCGAAAATAAAAATTATCATGGAGAGAGAGAGAGAGAGAGAGAGAGAGAGAGAGAGAGAGAGAGAGAGAGAAAAGCTACTGTTAAAGGC
>NC_061100.1:45232688-45278790 GCF_015104395.2 Macrobrachium nipponense
TTTGCGATGTCTAAACATTGCTTTAATTATTGGAATAAATATTCCACACGTTTATTTTGAATTACTGTCTGCCTGCCATTTTTAGTTTTCTGTTAAAGAAAACTATTGAGATGCTTTGTCTGTCTGTCCGTCCGCACTTTTTCTATCTGCCCTCAGATCCTAAAAGCTTCGGAGGCTAGAGGGCTGCAAATAATGTGGATCATCCACCCTCCAATCATCAAGCATACCAAATTGCAGCCCTCTAGCCCCAGTAGTTTGGATTTTATTTAAGGTTAAAGTTAGTCATAAGCGTGAGTCTGGCAACTATAAAGGACAGGCCACCAACGGACCTTGGTCAAAGTTTCACTGATCGTGGCTCATACAGCATATACCGAGACCACCGAAAGATAGATCTATTTTCTGGGGCCTCGATAATATGCTGTGCAGAAACCTTGATTGTTTCGGCGCATTTTTTACTTGTTTCCTCTTTCCCTGATTTAAATATATTCTCTCTCTCTCTCTCTCATCCCGTAACTGAGACATATTGGAAGATTATCATTACTGTTAATTAGTGCGAAGTCTCAACTCCGATACAGCAATTCGGATACAATGTTGCTATTGACTGTCTGTTTCTTTCAGTCCGTCTTTCTCTGTCTCACGGTGAAAAATTTACGTTGATTAATTATTGTCGTGAGCATGTTGCCTACATATAAAAAAAAATGCTCACTTCGCATCAGCCTGTCCGTTCCACTCCCTCCCCAAATTGATATCAACAGTCTCTCAAACATTGTTTTCAGTCATGAATATTAATCTGCACAGACAACCATGGACACACGGTAAAAACAAGGCGATGCACTCTCTCGTAAGTTATAAGTTCTAGGACAATAAAGAAGTGATTCGTGTGCTGTTCATTACCATGGCGATAAAAAAAACAAAAAAGGCTATTCGCTCTACTCCATTTTATAAAGATCTGTCAACACTGAGTTGGAGGAATTGTTGGTGACGTTAGCGATGCTGAAGGTGGAATGACAGAAGTACAATATCCACAAAGTAGCGAGCCTCGTGGTTAAAGTTAAATACATCTTAGTTTTACTAAACCACTAAGCTGATGAACAGCTTTCCTGGGGCTGGCCCGAAGGATTAGATATTTTTACGTGGCTAGAAACCATCTGGTTACTTATCAACGGGACCTACAGCTTATTGTGGGAACTGAATTTCTATCACCAGAAATAAATTTCTCTGAGTCGGCGCTAGCAGAGCGGGGAATCGAACACGCCTCGTGGTAGAACAGTCAGGAAAAGGATTCCTTTTACCCCTTGATTCACGAGGCATTGTAAATGGGCAACGCCGCTTTTGTTTATGCAGTAGTCGAGCCTCATTGGTGCAGATGTCTCCTTACCAGTTGCCATACATTTACTTACGTATTTCATAAAAGCTAAAATACGTTGATAAAAAAATATAAGTGTGAACGATCAGGAACGTGAAAATTTGGTTTAAGTGTCTTTTTTTTTCAGGAGGGAATTACGTAGAGTAATATCATTCTGCTCCTAAGACTGACAAAGGTGATGGGGGTGGAGGGGGACAGGATGAAAGAAGGTAGAATCTGTTCGGAGGGAGCGTAGGAACGGTGAACTATCTATTCAAACCATGCATAGCTTCGTTAACGCGTTTTCTCTAACTCCAAGATCTTTAGAAGCTACTGCGGAATTTCCATTTCAAAAATAGATACTGTCGCGACACTGTAGATGCAATTGCTACAAAATCACAATTGTTGTCCACAACCCATTTTTCAATACGAGAGAGAGAGAGAGAGAGAGAGAGAGAGAGAGAGAGAGAGAGAGAGAGATTATTTGTAAACTATATGCTATCATATACGTATAACTTTTATAATCAGCATAAATTCGCTTCCAATTATGTTGAAAGGTAATAGTTTCTGAGACCTGGTTTATGAATACGGGTGGGGGTGGTTTCTTTTCCAACATGCTATTTATCCATGAAAGTGGGCCCGAAACTATGGCCTTTCTTAACTTTTTGCCGAGAGAAAAGGTTTACCTTAAACTGTTTAGTAAACCTCAAGAAACTGCATCAACCAAAACCTTATTGAGAATGAACTCGCAAGAGGAAAGGCTTTGCCAAAAAGGGAACTTTGCATTACAAAGACAATAGTCAGACGCTTGTGGAGGCGGTGGCAGGAATCAGGAAACCCCAAAGATAAACACCGGAGCAGTGGGCCTAGGAAGACATCTGAAGATGATAGGCAAATTCTTGACTACAATCAACAGTCTCCGTTTAAGAATGCAGTAGCCATTTGGGACGGGCTGCATTTAGAGGTCTATGCACGCACAGTGAGGAATCGTCTTCATGATGCAGATTTCCATTACTGGATCCGGTTTAAAAAGGGCAAACTTGAAGAACACCATAATAGGGCAAGAGTGGCTTTTGCACGTCGGTGTGCTGATAAAACCCTTGATTACTGGGCTAGAGTCATATTCATAAACTGCTGGCGGCCAAACAACACAAGTTACGAGCAACAGTTCACATATGAAATTGCTCACAGTGGCTATATATCATGCAATATATGGGTCTGGATGCATTTACACGATGTGGGAGAACTTGCTGAAGTTGGCGGCCGCTTCACTGGTGAGAAATATATAGAGATATTAGAAAAGATATTAGAAAGAGTAATGGTGCCTTCTGTCCGTGCATACGCCCTTCCCTATCCTAAAAGAATAACTTATGCGATATTCATTGTCTTGCTCGTCATAAGTAGATAATGGCAAATTACTATAAAGAGTTTCATAGCATCTAATACAAGATTTTCAATTAAATTGTACAAATTAATGATACAAATGATACAAAAATCTTTTCAGCGATACTTCCTTCACTTTCTTTTGACAGGATAACTGCTCTATTCTTGGTGCCCGCACTGTTAGGCGATGGTTTGCAGAACAACCAGATATTGAACTCCAGGAATGGCCTAGCAAAGGGTGCGACGTGAAAAATAAATGTATGGGGAAATATAGTTAGCAGTTGGGAGCAAGGACAGGAGCGATCTCACCAACTGCCTGCGCACACATTACGGGAGTGGGAGTTCTTATGCCGACGAAATCAGCATCTATGCCAAACAGGTTACAGGAGGTGATCGCAGATTTAGTCATTAGGTTTCTGCTTGGGTGATGGTCGATGGAAGTAAACATAGTAGCAAGTTATATTTTGGTCTATCCTTCAGATTATCAGAGAACATCATTATTATTAGTAGTAGTAGTATGGCAGACACAATAATTCTGTTTTTGAAGTATAATTATCATAGTTCTGAATTTTCTAAAATATAAATAAAATTACAGGAAATTTTTAAATGAAATGTGAGACGGCTCTCTACAAGGATATTTCAATGTTTCTTGACATTTCGAAATTCGAGACTGAACAACCTCTTGCAAAGACCAATCCTCGGTAGAAAAAAAAAAAAAAAAAAAAAAAAAAAAAAACAAAAAAAAAAAAAAAAAAAAAAAATCTTCAATCTCGTCGTGCAGGGTAGAAACGTTCAACAATAAAAGGAATGGAAGGCATCTTGACGATATTTTCTGCATTTGTAAAACCTTTTGAGTTTGCTGCTGAATTTCTTCTCCGAAAACAAATACAGTAACTGCATTTGAATAAACATTTAATAGACATGTTTCTTTACAAATGTATGCATAGTCAAAAACCCATTTCAGAAGAAGAAGAAGAAGAAGAAGAAGAAGAGAGAGAGAAAGTTAAGTATATCTTAGTTTTACCAGACCACTGAGCTGATTAACAGCTCTTCTAGGGCTGTCCCGAAGGAATAGGTATTTTTACGTGCCTAGGAACTAATTAGTTACCTAGCAACGAGACCTACAGCTTATTGTGTGATCCGAACCACACTATATAGAGAAATGAATTTTTATCATTAGAAATAAATTCCTCCGATTCCGCGTTGGCCGAGCCGAGAATCGAACTTCGGACCACCGGATTGGTAGCCGAGCGCGAAATCCACTCGTCCAACGAGGAACTGAGATATATATATATATATATATATATATATATATATATATATATATATATATCATGTGATCACACATATACCTAACAAAATAACTCACAAACTTATTTTCTCGTCTATTTTCTTAGGTGTGGACAGCATTCTTTTATGATATTAATGAGTGAACAGCCAAGCCATGCCACTACTCCAGCATTTACGTGGAAAACAAGTTCTTTCCTCATTACTGTATTTGAACCACTGTCAGGCAGCCTTATCAAGGGATTAACCCCGAAATAGATAAAGCTTATTTTGTTATATATATATATATATATATATATATATATATATATATATATATATACAGGAACCATTTATGCTTCACACTGCTTAGATCCAAGAGCAGATGCTTAGGTTTGACCACACTGGTTGGAGTGCTTAGGCCTGTTTTCGTAAGGTAATTTTTCTCTGATATTGGGTCAAATAATAATAATAATAATAATAATTAATAATAATAATAAGATTAAAAAATAATAGTAATAAAGTATAGTACTAAGAGCTGGACCGCTGCCTTTCAATATGGCCTCGCGAAGTCACACACTCGGCAGGGAGATCGCCACTCCAGTGATTGACGCCCTATGTCTTGCACACAGCTGACAGATTTGCACTTTCGGTTGTCCGATTTTTATGACTGTGTTGGAGACGCATTATAAATTATATTAGCAATGGTAAATACATTGAACAGACTCTGCAGACTCCCAAATTAAGTTGGCCTATTATAGCATGTCATCTAATAGTCCACTTATTTTCGGCTGCCTGTACGCTATCACCAAGTATCCGGAACTATATAGGTGTATTCAGGGAAAAAAAATTTTAACTCCTCTAAAAATGATACTTACCAGCAAATTAATGTGAAAATTGCCAGCAGTTTGATGTTTAAATCCGGCTGAGTGTTCCTGTCTCTGAACTTCCCGCCGGCACGCTGCACCACCGCCAGCGTATGCAATGTGTTTCAATATATTCTATCGATGCTGGCTTTGACGACCATTATTTGGCTAATTTTCTCCCAAGTAATATTTTTACTTTCATTGTTCATTATATTCAGTAGACAGGCACTAACATCATATTATATTCTCACGTCTGTTCAATGTATTTACCATTGCTAATATGATTTATAATGCGTCTCCAACACAGTCATAAAAATCGGACAACCGAAAGTGCAAATCTGTCAGCTGTGTGCAAGACATAGGGCGTCAATCACTGGAGTGGCGATCTCCCTGCCGAGTGTGTGACTTCGCGAGGCCATATTGAAAGGTCGCGGTCCAGCTCTTAGTACTATACTTAATACTATTATTTTTTTAATCTTTATTATTATTATTATTATTATTATTATTATTATTTGACTCAATATCACAGAGAAAAATTATCTTACGAAAACAGGCCTAAGCACTCCAACCAGTGTGGTCAAGGCCTAAGCATCTGCTCTTGGATCTAAGCAGTGTCAAGCATAAATGGTTCCTGTGCAAATCACAGGACTTTCTTTGAATACAGTAGCGAAGCACTAACTAAACAGTAATGTAGTACAATCACTAAACACTAACATTCACAATGCACTCACACACTTAACATATACACTCACACTCAATAACACTAAACACTCTGAATACCCAACACTCACTAGGCATTCACTATACACTAAATGCTCACTAAACACTTTAAACATAAACTCACTAAATACTCATTATACCCCAAACACTCGGTAAACATTCACTAACCACTCACTTAATCCTAAACATTAATTAAACACTAAATATTCACTAAACCCTAAGCACTCATTAAATACTAAATGCTTACCAAACCCTAAATACTTATTAAATAATAATCAGTGAATGAACATCCACTCATTAAAAACTCAATAAACCCTTGCACGCTAAACATTTGCTAAACACTAACATTCACTAAACAGTCACTGAATACTTACTAAACATTCAGCACACACAAAACAATTACAAAACTTTAACTAAACCTAAACTCTCACTAAAAATTCACTGAATACTTACACACTAAGCATTCACTAAACCCTAAAAACTCACTGAATACTTACACATTAAACATTCACGAAACACTAACATTCACAAATCATTCACTAAACGCTCACTTAACATTCACAAAACAATCACTAAAACCCTTAAGACAAAACATTCACTGAATACTTAACACTATAAACATTCAATAACATTCACAAAACATTCACTAAACCCTAAAGACTGAATACTGACACATCAAACAGCCACTAAACCCTAAACTAAACATTCACTAAACACTCATAAACATTCACTAAACGCTTACTCAATAAACCCTAACAATTCGCTAAACACTTACTCATTAAACATTACCGATAAAAGAATTCACATTCGCACTAATTTTTCAATATTTTTTTTTTTTTTTCACATTAATGCTAGGTGATTGTTTTTTTGGTCTAGTTTGCTCTTATATTTATTCATAATCTTCTTGAGAGAATGGAAATGTTCGAAATAACTTGGTGTGTGGAGAGATTGTTTAAATAATAGAGATCCTCTGTGTCCTTCCTCAGCCACGTGTATTATATCTGACGAGTTTTACACCAGCCGAAAAAATATCGAATATAGTAATAACAATATTCATTCCTAAAACTGATAATACAAAAAAGTATCCTTGATTCCATTAGTATGAAAGTTAGTTGAAACCAAAAGAAGGTAGTCCTGCTTCGATAAAACAAACCGAGTAGGCTATAGCGCTATTATTATGATTTGTACTCTGACTATAGCGTATAAATTACATATGTACTGATATCTATTTAATGGGTGCGTATTACTCTGTTTAACAAATGCTATGTACAGTGGTGCTCAAATCCCATGCACCATGATTTTTTTTGTATCGTCCAGATTCTCAAGACTCAATGTGACATTGCCAAGTAGTGTTAAACTTTTTTTTTTATTTCTAATGTCATGCATGTCGAAAAGTTTGCGAATTCATAGCTGGCCCTATTTTCCTTATGGTTATATAAATATGATCCATTTTATGCATTGGTATAATTAGTATTCTGTGCAATCTGAATTGATTTTTTTTTTCGTTGCTTAGTTCAAAGTGCGGTTCGATAAAGCTAGCGGTGCCATCAATGAAAGCACACTTAACATGCTCCTCGGATTGGTCAACATGACCACGCCTGCAGCATTATGACAGTAGACCATTATAATATGCTCAACAGTCAGAACAACATTTTCAAAGCAGGAATATGAATTCAAACAAGTTTTCTTTGAATGTTGAAGTTTTTGGCTATGTTTAAGCTGCCTGTGTGTTGCAAAATGTTTTATAGGGCTAAAAAATAATCTAAGCCTTCTGAGATGTAATCTGTTTCTAATGTTTTTATTTGTAGAGATTACGTGTTCTTTAAGGAATAAAAGATGATGATGATTTTGATTATATGGAGAAGATGGCTATCAATCGAAATATCATTAGAATTAATATCAAGGCGTATGGAACACTTGTTTTTCAACTGGTTTAAAATATTATAGTCCTAAGTCCTTCTGCTCGCTTTTGGTGTATAATTTATTCTTTCATAAGGTTTCTTGAAGTGTAAGAATGTGTAGATAACCTCATTTGCTTTCTGGCCAGAAATTGTTAATAAAGAGATGTGAATGTTAAGTGTAAAGTAATCTAACACCTAGGCCTAGGAATAATATCTTGGCTTTGAAAAAAGAATAATTCCATAGGCGAATATTTGGTACTATGCCATCATTTTTGAAATATTTAAGAAATATAAACAAATAATTATGTATGAAAATCTAAATATTCCTCTAATACATAATGTAAAATGTTTTCAAGATAATTTCATTGACGCTACTCATAGTAGGCCTACTTATGTTACACCAGCTGGTTGTTGTTGGACGGACACATGGTCCCCTCACACGTTGATATTGGTGGGCGCATTCTACTTTTGTATATACATGTGGTTTTTTTTTCAGCGTTGAGGTGTAAAAGCAATCAAATAGGACTATTTCAAATTTTGTGCTTGCTTTTGAACCATTATTAATGTTATGACAATTTGTTTTCTTTTTTTAACATTTGAACCGAGGTTTGAGGACGACTTCGTTTAGGTCAAATGCTTCAGCAATGTATGAAAGTTTTGAAACAGTTTCGAAGGAGTTTTTTTTTTTTTTTTTTTTTGTTTTTTTTTTTTTTTTTTTTTAATTTGGCTACACGTGACATTTTCTTACAGTTTTGAAATATATGACAGATTTCACCCTTGTGAAACATATGGCCTTATTGAATGCAATAATCGCGTTTTCGCTATGAAATAATACATAAATATGGAGCATGCTAGGTTGCAAGTTAGTGAATTTTGAACGAAATCCTATGGAGTCATGTCGCATGAGATTTGAGCATCACTGTACATAGACATTTTACAGCAATAACTCTAATAATGATAAGAACTTACATGTTGCTTTACAGTGCCAGTCATCCAGCCACCGTTACATTAACGTTCATCTCGTAAACAAAGCAAAAGCGAATACTGTAATTGAAGTCAGTTGCTTGCTTGACAAAATAATAAAATGATCGCATTATTATGGGCCTACAGATGACTGTTATTTATATGAAACAAATAAATAATATTTGTATTAAATAAATACAAAGGATATGGAAAGGATAAAAATATTTGTTAAATATATCACAATAATGTATAATACTGGTCAGTAGTAGCCTACTATACTAGTCTAGACATTAATTATCAGGGCTTGCCCTTCCTCCTGCCCCCCTGTTAGGGTGTGTGTGTGTGTCAGGGGGATACCACCCACTGTCTGGTATTACCATCACAGCATCCTAGGATATGCAGTGCTATTGTAGTACAAATTTTACTTGGAATCTCCAATGTTGGATTCAGATCCTGTCCACCCCTCCCCCTCCCCCTCCCCACTCTTTGTGGGGTGTCTGTCAGGGGGTAATCACCCACTAAAACTTGGCGAGTCGTAATAAATGGTGAAGAATCGGAATGGGGTGATGTAACAAGCGGAGTTCCCCAGGGTTCTGTCCTTGGCCCTCTCTTGTTTTTGATTTACATTAATGACATTGATATAGGCTTAACTAGCAGGATAGCCAAATTTGCAGATGACAACAAACTAGGTGTAAATGCAGCAGACCCAGATGCAATGGAAAGTTTAAGAAATGACCTAATGAAAATAGGAGAGTGGTAAAAAAAAAAAAATGGCAAATGCCTTTTAACGTAGATAAGTGTTAAGTGTTACAAATAGGAATAAACAACCCTCATGCCAGCTACATGCTGCTTGGGAATGACATAAGTAGTGTAGAACAAGAGGGGGACCTTGGAGTCATTATTACCAAGGACTTAAAATCCACAAAACAGTGCATAAAAGCTGAAAAGAAGACACTGAAACTAGTGGGATACATGAAGAGGCAGTTCAAATACAGAAATAAACGGTGCTGCAGCTCTGCATATCAAATGTTAGACCTCATCTTGGATATGCAGTACAGTTTTGGTCACCAACACTAAGAAAAGACATAAATAGATTAGAAGGAATACAAACAAGAGCCACAAAACTAATTCCATCCATCAGGCAAATAGGTTACCGAAGACAACTAGATAGCCTGAACATGTATGGACAACTAATAAAAACATTTAAATACTGAAAGGCATAACAAAAGTAGACAGTAACCTATTTACATTAAACGAAAACCAGACAAGAAATAATGGATGGAAACTAGAACTGAAGAGATACAACACATCCCATTGTGAGAACATCTTTACATACAAGATATGTGACACGTGGAATAAACTGACACCAGAAGTTGTAAACAGCAACAGTGCGGAAGAATTTAAAAGAAAGCTAGACAAAATTTTTAGAACACTGTGAATGCACAGTAAAACCTGCTCCTACAGATAAGTGAGCATACGATGTCTCCTTGCATGGAGTAACAAGCCTTTGACATATCTTAATCCCTGTAACTCCTTGTAACCACAGTACTCTAGGATGTGCAGTGCTATTGTAGTGAAAATTTTACTTGGTATCTCCAATGCTGGATGCAGATCCTGTCTTCCCCTCCCCCTCCCCACTCGTTGTGGGGTGTCTGTCGGGGGAAACCACCGTCTAAAATGTCTGTCATTACCACCACAGTACTCTGGGATGCAGTGCTATTGTAGTACAATTTTTACTTGGTATCTCTAATGTTGGATGCAGATCCTGTCTCCCCCTGCCCCTACCCCTCCCCACTCGATGCGGGGTGTCTATCAGGGGGTAACCACCCACTAAAATGTCTTTCATTACCACCACAGTACTCAAGGATGTGCAGTGCTATTGTAGTATAAATATTACTTGGTATCTCCTAAATTGGATCTAATCCAATTAACCCCCATTTTCAGTTTGTCTGTCAGGGGGAACCCACCCTCCAGAATGTCTGTCACAGGTCATTCTATAATCAGGAGAGTCTGCAGATATATTATATATTAGTTTAATCTGGTATCACATATACTGGATCTAGTCCCAAAATCTAACAAGGAATTAGTGATGCTTGTTTAGTAAGCCACCCATATATTTTCGGCAGACGGTCAGTTTCACAGTTTACAAGTCCACTCCTAAATACCAGTAAGGGTTGCAGTCGGTTTCTCGTTCGTTGCATCTCAATGGTCCGGGCTGCCGCTCTATACGTCCAGTCATTCGTTTGAAGTTCTAGGTAAATATCTCTCTCTCATTTCGTGTATAGGAATAGGTTGTGTCAATTTGATTTTATATGAATTGTATAAATATTTTACTGTCGTTTTAGCTACATTATTTATCGCTTCAATGGGAAATCAGAACTAGCTTCAAAAGGTTTAGGAGTTAAGAGACAAATCGTTACCGAAGTTATATATGCTTGGATAGTTGTCTCTACCTTACAAACAACTCCTCCCTCTTCCCTACCCTGCTCTTCCATTCCCTATGTACTAGGTCTCAAGAGCCAAACGCAATTGTATGATGATATTACGTTGTGCAATTTCCCTGTGATAAAGCTTCTTATATAATCTTGAAAATTCATGTATAAAACCATGAATCGCATTGTAGTTTGTTTTTAATTTTTTTTCTTTATGAGGACATTTTATTTCTTTTCGAATTATCAAGTGAAAATATGTTAACTGATAAGGAAACGTCTCCAGTAATAAGGGTTGCTTTTGAGAACAGCGAATTCATTCATATTTTCAACACTTTTTGCTGCTTAAACAAAAACAGCGTTGCCATTTAGCGTGTCTATTGAACGCAGGTGGTAAACGTAATCTTTTCCGCGACGGTACTTGGGTTGCCATCCGGAGAGGAGGTAGAGGTAGTAGTAATGAAAGTGGTGTTCCTGCATGGGTTGATCACTGTGATGACGGTTCTAGTTCTGGCACTAGCAAGATGACGCTGATAGAGGTGATGTTTATTTTTTTTAAATAATCTCGTTATAATAGATTTTGGTGCAAGCAAAGCTAGAACAGCATAGTAATATGGTGAAGTCGAAGGTGATGGTGTAGAGAAAATCTCTTGTGGCTGAAAGTGCTAGCATATACTTTTTATTGGCACAGTGCTCTCTCAGAGGAGTAAAAAAAGGAAAAAAAAACTTTGCTAAAACTATAAGAGTTTGAATTCCAAGCAATAAGAAGATGCCAGGAAGACTGAGACGCCTTACAGTGATGTGTGTTTAGTTGAGGAGCCAGGAACCACACAGCAAGAAATGGTCATAAACTGCAGATGAAATGTTTTTCTTTTCTACTGCAATCACACCATTCCATTCATGTCAAAAATAAAAGAAAGAAATTGTTCTTTCTTTTATTGATGATTGTGAAAATCCCCTAATGGCTTGGATACAGAGACTAATACTCCAAATTGCATTAAAAATATAACAGACATATAATATATATATATATATATATATATATATATATATATATATATTATATTATATATATATATATATATATATATCCATAAAGTCATGGTGTAATTTAAATTACTAGTAGCTTCGTGTCACTATATTTAATAGAATTAATCTGTTGAAAGGATGAGAAAGCTTGCTGTGTTTAGTTTGATTTTCTTCCGAAGCTTTATTTATTACTTGTTTTATCAAATATTTGATAGCATATTTGTACTTAGCGTTGGCATTAACCCACCTCCACCATGACAGCTGAGTGGTACTTTTGCAACACGTAGCTATTCATGAATATTTGTTGTGTATCGCCATGACATTTATATATTTATATTAAGTGAAATTTGTAGTTTAATGTTTGTGAATTTAAAATGTCATGGTGGAGGTGGGTTGATGCCAACGCTGAGTACAAATATGTTATCAAATATCTGAGAGAACAAATAATAAATAAAACTTTAGAACAGATAAACTAGACACATTAACCTTTCTTATCCATTTTTTCAGATTAACTCTATCATGCATTGTTACGAAGCTACAAGTATTTATAATTGCACCATGCAATTATGGACTCCATATATAATATATATATATATATATATATATATATAATATATATATATATATATATATAATTATATATATATATATATATACTACATTTATATCTGTGTGTATAGATATTATACAGATCTGAGAGAACTACTTCTGAAGCAATTCAGGAGACAAAATCAAATAATTTATGCTAACATTACCCAGCGCGGCTCGTAACCCTGGTGATTCTGTCACTCGAGAACTGACTCCATGGCTACTATGACGTCAGTTATAGTAAGTATTATATAATTGTAGACATATATACAAATATATATATACACTTGTGTATATATAAACCCATATCTAACTGGAGCTTTTAAAAAGGAAGGAAAAGCCGAAAGACGCAAGAGAAATTACACATTGGTTAATGAACAATGGAATTCTTTCAGTTGCCATAAACAGTGTTTCATTATTTTCCCTACTTATTGTCTTGTTTGGTCGTAAATTCGCTACAACGTATAGCCATCAAATATTACATGAAAGTTACACCTTTGGGTTGAAGGTAAATTCAGGCGAGTCACTCGGAAAATGAATGTGGGAGGAAAAGCTTTTGTGGTCTAAAAACTTCCCTCAACAGTCATCACCTATGGATCATAATGGCCTTAGGTCCGGCGTGTAATGTTGGCCCAGATGTTTAAGAGAGAGAGAGTAAACTGCTACAGCAGACTTCTGTTAGATCTGATGTTCGTAATAAGAAATAATCCTTTATGCAAAAATTTTTAAGGATTCTATACCAGCTAATTTGCTGGAAAGAGATGTTATGGTGTAATTAGCGGATTAGTGGGTTTAATAACCTACTCGACTGGTTATGAAATTGTTACTCGTAAATGCAATAATACACATTGTGATGTATAAATCCAATGGAATCTAATTGAGATTTCTTCTAAAGCTTGATTGATTTTCCCCCCAAAAAATATGCGAGAATATGCGAAATATAAAGTCTGTATCAGTTTGCACTCTTTGTGGATGGATGTGCAATTATGACACGATTAAGACATATTCTTGGTGCAGATTAGTTATTTCTGAATGACTTACATATTTTCATTGACCGAGACCACTTGACAGATGCGGAGAGGGAGGTATACACAGGAGCTTTACTTTTTCTATAATGTGGTAAACCTTCTCCATTGTGGATCCTGGTTTGATCACTCGGTCGAAGAGAATGAAAGCAACCAAGCGAAAATTGTACAGAAACGAGGGAAATGGAAGTACATTAAACGATAAAAAAAAAATTCCTGATTCCTGAAAACCCCATTGGGCCTCTGCTGACCTCTTTATTTGCTTGAAGATAACCGTGGCCTCTATGGGCATTAATGAAAATTTTAAATAAATGAATCAGATTAACACTTTAATTGGAAATAATTTCCAAATTTTCATTAATGAGACTAAAACAAAAACAAAAAAAAAATGGCTGCACAAATTTTCATTCTGTAACAATGAGTCAGCAAATTAATCTACCTAAAGTTATCCCATTCAAAGTACTACATTAAATAATAATATATTCTTTGGCATGAGTATTAAGAAGCCTCAATCGTTTTTTAACTTAAAGCTTTGCCACTGACTCAACGTACAAAGTGTCGCTAGATCAAAGGTACTGCATATCTTCAGTAAATGGAAGCACGTACAAGCACATGAGGTAAGAAAAAATGTAAATAGAATAGTGTTTACAATTGAATGTGAGTAAAACACTAAGAGAAACCATTTCCAAACTAGAGTTTGTGGAAATGGCGTAGTTTAAACATTGCTATTTTTATAAAGTTTAATCTTATGCCTGTTATTCCTTATGGCTGGCCTGCAAGTAATAAAATGGGATTTAGGTGCCTTGGATCATATGGACTTTGCTTGGGAAAATGTCACAATGTGGCAGATCAGTTACATCGCAGCTTCTCTTAACAGAAGTTCTTTCTCTTTATTTTAATACATGTTGTTCTTGTACTTTACATATGAGGCAGTAATGGCAATATTAGCACTTTCACTAAATTCACATGATAAAACTACAGAGAGAGAGAGAGAGAGAGAGAGAGAGAGAGAGAGAGAGAGAGAGAGAGAGTCAGTACCTTGAAGTGTGTGTGCCCAAGCAACATCAAAATCGTTCCATTACGCTTTCGGAATAGGGAAAAGAAAATGAGAATTCCTCTGTAGTTCAGAAAGTACATCCATCACCACTCTTTCCACCGACGTTCTTCCATTTGTCGTCGGTTCTTTAGGAGAGCTTCAAAAGGGACAAAAGAAGGGAAATGAAAAGAAAAATCTCCGCTAAAGCAAAATTGTTGAGGCTGACAGCCGCCGTGAATCAACTCCCACGAAGGGTAAATAAAACTCGTCTCCCGTTCCCAGCCCTTCCACGAGTCTCTCCCTCGCTATCAATAATAAAATGAATAAATGGAAGATGCTATATTATACATAGCCGACGATGAAAAATGATGGAGACTGCTTAACCCGTCTCTTAATCACCAGACGATTATTCATTTTAATTTAATCTGGACAGTTACTGATATAATGATGATTAAGGAACGGATTCTCTACTCTCTCTCTCTCTCTTTACAAATATATTGAAAGTGGGGCGATGATATAATGTATACACATACTTGTATAAACATAAGCAACAAAATTAATATATTTTGTTTTAAAAATGCTTTTGGATTCTGTATAGCTTAGCTTCTGGGTTAAGTCTGTGGTTTTGAGTCTGTGACCGCGTGACCCTGGATTATCTCTTGGATTTTAACCCTTTTGATAACCATAACCATCTGGGATTTTGATCTTTTTGTTTACCTTCTAACCTTCTTTCCAAGTGTATCTCATTTGTGACCCGACGATGAGAGAACAAACAAGAGAAAGCGCTTGGTACTGAACTTCTGCCTGTCATTTTCCTGTAGTATTCGCCGTTTGAATATATATATATATTATATATATTATTATATATATATATATATATCTATATATATATATATATATATATAATATATACAATATAATATATGATATAGTATATATATATATATATATATATATATACAATATATATATATATATATAATATATATATTATATTATATATATATATATATATATATATATCTATATATATCTCTTCTCTAATAAAAGGAGCCCATAAAAACACCGAAATGTAGAGAGAAAAGTACTATATTTCAGAGACTGCTGTCTCTCTCTTCAGGTATATGAATGAGAAAAGTTTACAGAAAAGGTGGTATTTATACCAAGAGATTCGTCCACAAGTAAGCCAATTTAGGTCACCCCGCTGATAATCTTCCTTTAATCTTCTTATGCGTTGGTTGAATGAACACTGCGTCGACGATATCTGATATTCAATTCCCTTTTGAGATGTTCATTAACCTGCTTCTCTTTTATTAAGGCGATTCCATCATTTGACTCTTGTACCGGCAGTTGCTGCTATAAATTACACGTGACAAATTCCAGTTTATTCTATGGTTATGTTCATTTATATGGTTGAAAATAGCCGAGTTCTGTTGTCCATACCTAACTGACCGTTTGTGTTGTATTAATCTCTGGGGAAGTGATTTTAAACCCTGTAAATCCGATGTAAGATTGGTCACAGTCCTGGCATGGGATCTCATATACCCCAGAGTCTTTGGGAGATGTCTTTTGTTGGACGTTAATCAGGGATTTGGCTAAGGTATTTGGGTAGGTAAATGCAAAAGGGTTGGATTTCCCAAGGGTTGTGAGTTACTCTCTTAATCGTCTCCAGGTGGGGAATTTTTATTTTATTGTTGGGTGTGTCTATGGTCTTGTCTTTAGGGGGTCGGTAGAAAATTACGTTTGCTTTTTGAATTGCTTTCTCAATTATATGGTCAGGATACTTTAAAGATGAAAGTTGCTTGCGAATTAGTTCAAATTCTTTTTCCAGGAAATCTGGGGAACAAATTCGTAAGGCTCTTAAGAATAGGTTGCTAGCTACACCTATCTTGATAGTATTGTCATGATAGCTAAAGTATGTAATAATGAAAAGTGAGAACGTTGGTTTTCTGTATATGGTAAATTTGTATTCTGTCGTGTCTGTGATTATTAAAACATCAAGAAAAGGAATTTTGTTGTCTGTTTCCCATTCAACTTTAAATTTGATGCTGGGCACTAATGCGTTTAATTTTGAGAGGAATTCATTAAAATACCCCACTTATTATCCCAAATGTTAGTATGTCATCCACGTATCTCATTCACAGCATGTTTTTGGGTTTTATTGCATTTATTACTGTAAGTTTTCAAAGTATTCCATGTACAGATTGCTAAAATAGGACTTAAAGGACTACCCAATACTACACCCGAATTTTTGCTTGTAGAATGATTCCCCGAATGAAAATACGTTATTAGATGCACATAATTCAACTAACTTTATTATTTTGTCAAGTGCCAAACGGAAATGATCTGAATAGGGGGATAATTTTTCCCTTAAAAACTGAAGAACGTCCTGTTTTTAAGGGAAAAATTATCCCCCTATTCAGATCATTTCCGTTTGGCACTTGACAAAATAATAAAGTTAGTTGAATTATGTGCATCTAATAACGTATTTCATTCGGGGAATCATTCTACAAGCAAAAAATTCGGGTGTAGTATGGGTAGTCCTTTAAGTCCTATTTTAGCCAATCTGTACATGGAATACTTTGAAACTACAGTAATAAATGCAATAAAAACCCAAAAACACTGCTGTGGATGAGATACGTGGATGACATACTAACATTTTGGGATAATAAGTGGGGTAATTTTAATGAATTCCTCTCAAAATTAAACGCATTAGTGCCCAGCATCAAATTTAAAGTTGAATGGGAAACAGACAACAAAATTCCTTTTCTTGATGTTTTAATAATCACAGACACGACAGAATACAAATTTACCATATACAGAAAACCAACGTTCTCACTTTCATATATTCACTACTTTAGCTATCATGACAATACTATCAAGATAGGTGTAGCTAGCAACCTATTCTTAAGAGCCTTACGAATTTGTTCCCCAGATTTCCTGGAAAAAGAATTTGAACTAATTCGCAAGCAACTTTCATCTTTAAAGTATCCTGACCATATAATTGAGAAAGCAATTCAAAAAGCAAACGTAATTTTCTACCGACCCCTAAAGACAAGACCCAGAGACACACCCAACAATAAAATAAAAATTCCCCACCTGGAGACGATTAAGAGAGTAACTCACACCCTTGGGAAATCCAACCCTTTTGCATTTACCTACCCAAATACCTTAGCCAAATCCCTGATTAACGTCCAACAAAAGACATCTCCCAAAGACTCTGGGGTATATGAGATCCCATGCCAGGACTGTGACCAATCTTACATCGGATTTACAGGTAAATCACTTCCCCAGAGATTAATACAACGCAAACGGTCAGTTAGGTATGGACAACAGAACTCGGCTATTTTCAACCATATAAATGAACATAACCATAGAATAAACTGGAATATGTCACGTGTAATTTATAGCAGCAACTGCCGGTACAAGAGTCAAATGATGGAATCGGCCTTAATAAAAGAGAAGCAGGTAATGAACATTTCAAAAGGGAATTGGATATCAGATATCGTCGACGCAGTGTTCATTCAACAACGCTTAAGAAGATTAAGGAAGATTATCAGCGGGGGTGACCTAAATTGGCTTACTTGTGGACGAATCTCTTGGTATAAATACCACCTTTTCTGTAAACTTTTCTCATTCATCTACCTGAAGAGGGAGACAGCAGTCTCTGAAATATAGTACTTTTCTCTCTATATTTTGGTGTTTTTATGTGGCTCCTTTTATTAGATGGAATTCTGTTGTTACAGAACATTTTTTACCAGTCATATATATATATATATATATATATATATATATATAATATATATATATATATATATATATATATGTGTTATGTGTATATATGGTGTGTGTGTGTGTGTGTGTGTGTGTGTGTTAGGAGGATGTGTCCATGAAATAGCTATTGCTACATTTCATTCCCTCAATTTTGCTTTCCCTCACCCAAAAACACTTGTTGCCCTCCAAGGACATTTGCTGTAATTCTTCAGAGGTGGAGGCTGTGAATACATGACAATAGTTCGAACAGAATCTTTTTTTATCCACCAAACTTTGGTATTTGCTCCAAATATACATACATATATATATATATATATATATATATATATATATATATATATATATATGTGTGTGTGTGTGTGTGTGTGTGTGTGTGTGTGTGTATGTATATATGGAGCAAATACTAAAGTTTGGTGGATAAAAAATGATTCTGTTTCGAACTATTTTGCATGTATTCACAGTCTCCACCTCTGAAGAATAACAGCAAATGTCCTTAGAGGGGAACAAGTGTTTTTTGGGTGAGGGAAAGCAAAATTGAGGGAATGAATTGTAGCAATAGCTATTTCACGGACACATCCTTCCCTAACATAGACTTCAAGCAATACCTGGCCAAGGCCATAGCCCAAACGCTCCTGGCTGGGCCCCCAGCCTAATCTGATTGGAGATCCACACACACACACACACAAACACACACACACACACACACATACACACACACACACACTACACACACACACACACACACATATATATATATATATATATATATATATATATATATATATATATATATATATATATTATGTCATTCAAGCTACAAATGTCCTTTAATATCTAAATTCACTCTACCTCCCAAATGATATATTTTCATATATGTACCGAAGGGGAATTTTTTAGTTGATAATAATTTCGTCCCCCCATGGGATCGAACCACCGTCCAAGTGGACGGGGACGAAATCAGGACAGTCAGTGACGCTATCCAATTGTATTGGTTATATATATTTGGTGTTCGTAGCAAGGAGTGTTATTCCGGCTGGGACATCTTCCCTTCTGCTCGAATCTTGCAACTTGAGGTAAAAATTTCTTTGCGTAGTCCGTTCATGCATACAGGGAGGTCATATTGATAATTAACAACACATAATATTATAACCAAACATGAGATGCCATAATACATCGCAAAAGCATTCGTTTTCACAATAATGATAATTAAAAACACTCTCATTGGCACAAGGGATCTTATTTTGTATTTTTCTCCTATTTACCTGAACTGCGACACATTAAGCTTAGGCGTGTATCGTTTTCCAGGCTGCAAGTCTTCCTCTACTTCGATATCATTGTTCATGTAGGAATAAACACAAAAACACCCACATCATTACCGCATAATTATGTATTTCAATATTAGTTCTTTAATTAATCATGAAAATCTACGGGGCTGAGTAACCAACACCTTCATTGCTCTAAGAATCGTTCCAAAAATTAAATAGAAACATTCATTTGGGAAATTTTTTCTTCCTCGCTTTTTTATCCCATGGCACACGGGATGAGTACTTGCAGCAAGTGCTTGCACTATCGTCAATTAGTATTAATGTACATTTTTCCTTGCTTTCAGTTAAGAAATTAACTAACCACTCACAAAGTGAGTAAAAATGATAATCTATAGGGAGATGACTGTTACGGACACCGAGGTACGCTACAGGTTCTTAATTATAATAAACAAAAAGAATTCAACACCAACAGTTGAAACTGGGGATACGAATATAGAAAGAAAACCAAACAGAACAGAAGTTTATTTACAAGGTTATTAACAAAGATAAATGCAGAATGGTTTCTCCTATTTACATAACAAAAATAGGATCTTACAGTATGTGAACTGGGGAAACGGTGCCATAATGAAATACTTACTGGCCAGTTTTGCAGCTGTCGAAAATCAATGCCGGAAGCGATGGCTTCATAAAGGAGAACTGTAGAACTTTAGTCGTATTCTTGACTCCGTACTGCAGAAAACAATGTCTATTCTCGACACTCGAAGAGCAGGTTACTCCTCAAAACCACTTGTTGGACGTTTCTTCTCCGAAGGGTTGTTCAACTGTCTGTCTCTCCCCGACTGTGGACGACTTGACTTGCTTCCAATCACAATCTCGTGCGTCTTCTTCCTCTCTTATCCTTCTTCTCTTCCTTCTTCTCATATCTCTCTCTCTCTGATGATCTGATCTCTTCTACTTCCTCAGGGCATACATATACGGCGATCTGGGGGCGGGGCTGAAAAGGGCGGCGCCTACCAGCAAAAGTCACAGACTCCCGAGTCGACAGGAACTTTTTAGATGGATCTCGGCGAAATGTTGCATCATAATACAAGGCGTTTCTGACGACGTGACGGAGCATGTTGCGTTCCACAACACGCTTGGGAGATTCTCGAACAATCATGAGAACAGGCGCCTCCAACACGTGTTCGAATGCCTCCTTGCTGCAGACCTACTTGAAGAAGATGCATTTTCCTTTCCTTTAACTTATAATTCTTCGCTATAAAGCGATTACCATGACAATGACACGCTTATAAAGATCTTAAATCTTTTCACTCCGTGAAGTATATACATAAACATCAAGGAATAAAATGGATTGCTGAAATCTGCTACTAACTTTTTCGAAGGCTCTTGGCTTGCCAAGTTTGTCCTTGCTATAAACTGTTCGGGGAGTTTCGTGTCTCGTGTACTGAAAAAGATAACCAAGAAGGAAACCCCGTCTTCAGTATGAAGACCTTAGATTCTGAAAAAAATATCAAATACTCCGTTTCAAGCCGAAAAACCATCTTTTTTCGGGGCGCTCTTTCCAAGCCTGTCACTACATTGACCAAGACCCGAAACAGAGAACAAAATTCGCTCAGTGAACATGAAAATACACTTGAAATGCCAAACTTCAATGCCTTTAAGAAAATACCAGAACTTCAAAAGAGTGGATATGTGAGTAGCTGGTTTAGATTAAAGTTTATATGCTCTCTTTCAAAATCACTTAATTTTCTAACAGCTGCTGCGATCTCTCCTTTGCTGAAGGTCTTTTTTACGAGTTAGGTTGCTCTTGAAGATATTTTATTTTTTCAAATTTAACTTTATAACTAGTTCTCACCATAACGTTTAATTTTTCTATTTTCTTTATTATTATAATTTTTTTTTGCATAACACTTCTGCAAGTAGAAACTCATAAAATACACATGGCCCGAAACCTTTTATTCTCTAAAAGCTTTTAACGATTATCACAAATAAAAATGCGAAAAAAGAAAGCAATGATCTGGTCAAATGAAACACTCAACAAACAGACCGATTTATTATTGCAGCAGAAAACTTGTTCTCCTAGAGCCACACACACACACACACACACACCAGTTCTTCGATTAGTTGCAGTCACCTTATATGACACTCAACCTATCTGCAGGGTCTCAGCACCACAATATACATGTACTATAATATGCATACAATTCAGAAAAATTTTAATTACAAGATTCTCGTGGGTTGGCATGCTGTGCAGGCAGAAAGAAGTGTTGGTGACACTGCTTACAGACATAAACAGGCTGAAAAATAGCCACAAGAGGGACAGGGATGCCAGGAAATGGTAACTGGAACGGGGAAGGGGGGTTGGGCAGGATGGGTTGGGAGGGTTAGCAAAGATGCACAACCAGAAAGCAGAGTTGGTAACGCTGCGTCCAAGGGTGGGAAGGGGTAAGGTGGGGGTGAGGGTTGGAGGGCTGTGCAGGATAGTTTGGGAGAGGTATGCAGGTGTTTTTTCTTGAGAGCTTTTGTGATTGTTAATGGCTCAAAAGCATATCACTTGAAATATCATATGTCACTTTGTTTTTTACTTTTAATTGGCTGATATGTATGTTTTACTAGTTTACATATTAGCATATGGTAGAAGGCGGATGGGTGGGCAAGCATTCTTATTTTAATTTAAGCCTTCCCGCTATTGGTAGAAACGCATACGTCATCGCACATTATTGTGATTTTTTTTATTTTTTTGCTTTTTTTAATGGGACTGATAGGCATATGCAACATAAAAATCTTTCTTAGATTGGCCGCATCTGGAAAGTATCAATGCACTCGGCAACAGGATTTTTGCTTTGTCCAGTCATACATAACTAGTTACTATTTTGGATGGTTAGCGTGTGTGTGTTTGTGTTTGTCATCAAGCTTTCCCCTCAACACATGGCTTTTGTTGCAGTCTGCAACATTGCAGGTCTTGTTAGTTGTGTGTGACACTATGCAACCTCTGTATGGCCCAACCTCACCCTAAGAGGCCAAGGAAGGTGCTGGTTATTCAGAAGTTGAAATCACTGGGTAAATCAAGGCAGGATGGTCTAGGGATGCATAATGGAGGAGCACAGCATTGCCAAGTCAACCTTGCAGGATATCAAGGATGCCAAGGAGAAGCAGAAGACTGCTACAGATTTTGGGAAGCAACCGTCTAAGAGTGAGGCCCGCAAGATGATGGTAAAATCTCATCATGAGGGAGTTTGTCAGCTGACCTTGATCTGCTTTCATCAGCAAAGAACTGCTATGTATGGTGCAGGTGCTGAATTGAATGCTGCGGCAATGAAGTTCTCAGGTCTGCATGCGGTTGAAGACTTTAAGGTGTGTGAAAGTTGGCTGTTTTGGTTCAAGACTCAACATGAGTTTTCCAACAACAGTGCTTCTGAGGAGGGAATAGATGAGTTTCAGCAGATGGCAACTCCCTTTGTCGATATGCCAGGTTCAATGACCAAGACCCTCTAGGGCCAGGCGCCTCAATACCACAAACCAATTCAACTCTTCACAAGTTACATGAGGTACAGGACGATGATATAGTGGTGTTAGGGGAGGGGAAGGAAGACGAGGACTTGCAAACCTCCTCACAAGTTTTTAATTTAAAGTCAGCCATATCTATGCAGTTTCTGCACAACACATGGGTAAGCTAGGAAAAAGAAAGTGAGACACTTGCTATAGGGTTGTAAGCTGTACGTACAGTATACCTACCATACGTCGAGTAAGAGGTTTTTTTTAATAGTGTGTATTCATACAGAATATCTTGTTAGAAATATGGGAAAATAAGGGGAGTAACATTTTTTTGCACCAAATTTTCAATCTATAGTGTGATGGTTGTCTATAAGCATATTTATTGTATATGGCCTTGGATCTATTAATGCAGATGTGCAAGAGATTGTTTATATATATATATATATATATATATATATATATATATATATATATAGTAACAATATCGTCTACAGGAGAAAAGATAATTAAAGACTCTAGTAGCTCGATAATTTCGCCTTCCACCAGGCCTCTTCAAGAGCTTTATTTTAACTAAACAGAATGAGCATTACAAGAATTCATAAACACTTTCCCACTGGGAAAAAAAAATATCATAATTGTCAAAGTAAAAATTAGGTTGTTTAAATCATAAACAAATTGTCAAACCAGCAATTCAAATAGGTTAAAAGAGAGAACTATTCAACGATTTGGTGAATGGTCATTTAAACTTTTCTCTGAATTTGTACTGTTGGGAAACAATATGAAGGAATAAAGGGTCCAATTTATATGATGCCCTGACTTATATTAAAGTTATTTTTGTTTGCTAAAACATATGCAAGCTGCTTCTAACAAATTTCTTGCAATCATATCTTTTTCTTTGAATAATGTCTCTGTTTTGTTCCAAAGGATAGGACAGCCACAATTTTGTACATGTAAGTTCATAGCACTGTTTGGAGAATTTGTTCTTACACAATATCGATGCTGGGAAATTCTCTTATCGATATCTTTACCTGTTGTCCCCTCCCAGGTAGAATTTGCCACATTCACAAGGTATTTTGTAAACCACGCCTTCTCTTGTTTGGGGCTGTTGCAAATAACTGTCTTTCCTACTGTGTTGGAGTAAGAAAATACTACTTTAAACAAAGTTTAATAATCTCAAAGGATAAACAATATCACTGAATGAAGGGTGGAATGGGAGAACCAAAGTACTACTCATATCGTATTCCTTTTTGGTGGTTGTTCTATAATAAGTTTGTTTAGCTAAGAATAAACATTCCTCTATTTCCCTGATCGAAAGTTGTTGTTTTTCATGCCATTCTCGTGATAATACTAATCTCCTTGTCTAAATATTCAGGGCTAACTAGTCTAAGTGCTCTTAAAAAAGTGACATCTCAAATAGCCATGTACTTTACGTTGCGTGTATGGGTCGATTTGCATTGATCATTAGTTATTGTTTGTAGCTTTTCTGTGAATTTTGAATTTTAGGCCATTATCTGTTCTTATTATTTTAGTATCTAAAAAATTAATAGAGTTATTTGCTTCTTTTTCCATGGTGGAATTTTATTGATGGTACTAATGGAATTAAGATCAGAGAGAAATTCATCAGTGTTGTGGTTTACATTCCAAACAGTAAAAGTGTCATCCACAGTATCTAACCCAATAAACATCATCTGGTAATATGCTGTTGGCAATACGAGTTTTCATAGAATTCCATGTATATGTTAGACAAACACAGGAGACAAACAGTTGCCCATTTGCATTCCAAATTTCTGCTTATAATAGCTATTATTAAAAACAAAACATGTATCTATTACACAAAGTCTAATTAATTTCAAAATGTCTGAAACAGGTAGGGAGTACAAAAAAAAAAAAAAAAAAAAAAAAAAAAAAAAAAAAAAAAAAAAAAAAAAAAAAAAAAAAAAAAACAAAAAAAAAAAAAAAAAAAAAAAAAAAATATTTATTTAGTTCCATATTTAAAAATTCAAGCAGATCTAAAACTGGTACACAGGTAAATAAACTTTGTACATCAAAACTAATCATGTGACAATTTTGGTTAATTTGTACATTTTGAACTACATTAACAAATTCAAACTGAATTAGAAATGTGGGAGTTAGATATAGTTCCTACAAGTGGTTTTAAAAACAAATTTACGAGAAACTTAGAAAGAAGGTATTGTACACTTCCTATTGTGCTGATGATGGGTCGCATGGAGTAACCCATCTTTGTGGGTCTTTACTGTTCCGTATTAGTAGGTAGTTTTAGCATTGGAATGCTTGAACTTGCTGATGAAGTGTTGGTTATTTCCAAGAATATTCCTGAGGTTCCTGTGAAATTCTGCGTGACTCTTTCTACGGGATTGGTAGTTAGTTTTTCGTAGGTGTCCTTGGTCGTTCAATAGGTTGTTCATTTACTCCACATAAGTATGCTTGTCTAAGATGACTATGGTGTTCGCCTTATCTGCTCTGGTAATATGCAGTTCGTTATCTCCTTTGACATATTTCAGTGCTGTATTCAACCGTTTTGGAAAAAAGCAGCAATCAACATGTTTCATATAAGCACTGTACACTATTCCCTTGGCTAAAATTAGTCTGTCGTTGTTTTCGTGTTGGTGATTATGCTTTTCCTTTTTCTTCAAAGGTCTTCTGTATTTTAAGTATGTTCTGGTTTCTTTGAAGGATTATTAAATTTCATTCCTAATTCGAGTGCTGTTTTCTCGTTGTTGGGAGAGGGGGTTTTAGATGAAAAGATTAAGTACATTATTGCTTTGTCCATAATTATTCCATGGGGAACGTGAAATAAGGTTTGATAATTTTCTAGTGTGGAGATTTCTTACCTTCTAGATTTCCCTCCTTAGGTGATTATATGCCCAAGTAAAAATATTATGTACAAAGTTTATTTACCTGTGTACCAGTTTTAGATCTGCTTGAATTTTTAAATATGGAACTAAATAAATATGTTTTTACTATACCTGTTTCAGACATTTTGAAATTAATTAGACTTTGTGTAATAGATACATGTTTTGTTTTTTAATAATAGCTGATTTATAAGCAGAAATTTGGAATGCAAATGGGCAACTGTTTGTCTCCTGTGTTGTCTAACATATACATGGAATTCTATGAAACTCGTATTGCCAACAGCATATTACCAGATGATGTTTATTGGGTTAGATACGTGGATGACACTTTTACTGTTTGGAATGTAAACCACAACACTGATGATTTCTCTCTGATCTTAATTCCTTAGTACCATCAATAAAATTCACCATTGGAAAAAGAGCAAATAACTCTATTAATATTTTAGATACTAAAATAATAAGAACAGATAATGGCCTAAAATTCAAAAATTCACAGAAAGCTACAAACAATAACCTAATGATCAATGCAAATCGATCCCATACACGCACGTAAAGTACATGGCTTTGAGATGTTCACTTTTTAAGAGCACTTAGACTAGTTAGCCCCTGAATATTTAGACGAGGAGATTAGTATTATCACGAGAATTGGCATGAAAAACAACTTTTTCCGATCAAGGGAAATAGAGGAATGTTTATTCTTATCTATACAAACTTTTATTATAGAAACAAACCACCAAAAAGGAATACGATATGAGTAGTACTTTTGGTTCTCCCATTCCACCCTTCATTCAGTGATATTGTTTATCCTTTGAGATTATTAAACTTTAAAGTATATTTTCTTACTCCAACACAGTAGGAAAGACAGTTATTTGCAACAGCCCCAAACAAGAAGAAGGCGTGGTTTACAAATACCTTGTGAATGTGGCAAATTCTACCTGGGACAAACAGGTAAAGATATCGATAAGAGAATTTCCCAGCATCGATATTGTGTAAGAACAAATTCTCCAAACAGTGCTATGAACTTACATGTACAAAATTGTGGCTGTCCTATCCTTTGGAACAAAAACAGAGACATTATTCAAAGAAAAAGATATGATTGCAAGAAATTTGTTAGAAGCAGCTTGCATATGTTTTAGCAAACAAAATAACTTTAATATAAGTCAGGGCATATATAAATTGGACCCTTTATTCCTTCATATTGTTTCCCAACAGTACAAATTCAGAGAAAAGTTTAAATGACCATTCACCAAATCGTTGAATAGTTCTCTCTTTTAACCTGTTTGAATTGCTGGTTTGACAATTTGTTTATGATTTAAACAACCTAATTTTTACTTTGACAATTATGATTTTTTTTTTTTCCCAGTGGGAAAGTGTTTATGAATTCTTGTAATGCTCATTCTGTTTAGTTAAAATAAAGCTCTTGAAGAGGCCTGGTGGAAGGCGAAATTATCGAGCTACTAGAGTCTTTAATTCTCTTTTCTCCTGTGGACGATATTGACATATCTCATCTTCGTGTTATGAAGATTATATATATATATATATATATATATATATATATATATATATATATATATATATATATATATATATACTTATGAATATATTACATAAGTTTGAGTGTTTGTATGCACGAATGCATAAGGACTGTGGTTTAGTTCCTTTCTGTCGTCATTGTCACACCTCCATCCTCATAAATCAATTGGCTTGTCAACATTTTTCTGAAGACATGGAAGACAAATAATGATAACCCATTATTCATTTTCTGCAAAGACTTGTGAAATCCTTTGTTAGGAAATTGAAGGTTGTACTGAAAATGGAAAATGCTGAAAGAAAATAATTTTGAATGAAACGTTTGCTTAAGTTCTACTATTATTATTCCTAAATATAACGTTAATTAAAACTGACAAATTTTTGTAAAATGTTTGATAAATAAATAGAAAAAAAAAGAACTGAGGTACAAAGTCCCGCAGCCACTGAGATTTATCTAAAACTCACCAAAGAAATACTAAGAGAGGGAGAGAGGATTTGTCCTATCAATCAAAATTACTGCGTTCTGATCACCGTCTTAAGAAAGTATGTCAACCTTAATTAAAGTAATGAAAAAATATTTTTTCTCTGTGCCGAGGTAAACTTTATTACCGCACCACTCCTTAGAATTATCTTTCAAAATGTTACCTCCATTTTGACTGATTCAAATGTAATATAAATCCTATCTACGATGTAATAACAATTTCTTTATCTATCATCGACTAATTTTTCCCCTAGCAAACATTTAAAATGAATTCATGTTTCATTCGAATCCTTCTCATTTTCAAATTACTCGGTAACCATTCAATCTCGCCTGACTGACTCTGGACCAAAAGAACCTTTCATGCCATATTTAGGGAGAGAAGCTAAAGATATATCAAAAGAAAGTATTCAGAGAAGACGTAAACGAGACTGATGCTCAAGCCTCGGGATCCTGCATCATGGGACCACTTTACGACCGCCATTCCTGACATAAAGGAATGAAGGACAATGGAAAGAGGGAAGGCCAGAGGGCCTGCATGAGTGACAGGGACGGTGGTAATCCAACTATGATGAGGATGAGGTTATAATATAAACTCAGCCCAATATAAAATCGCTTACGGCATTCAAAGGGTAATGGAGTCACTGGGTTTGCATTTTCGGAGGAATAAGCGAGAGAGAGAGAGAGAGGTTTTGCATCAGCTGAAAACCATGAGATGTTTCCTTGCTGTCCTTTGAAGCTGCTTTTGCCTTTCACGACGCTTTCCATATGAGTTACCTCACATGAAGTGGTCTTGCTCGGAGGATAGCTTCGTATCATTTGCAAAAACATTTCGAAGTTTTTGCTGAAAGAGAGATTATGAGTAGCTCCCCATCGTGGAGGCGATTATCTAAATAGACAAAGAAATGCATAATGTGATGAGAGTGGGAGCAATGAATGAACAACTGATGCCGATAAATAGGTCCTTTGCAATGCTTTGAAATGAAGACTGAAAGTTTTTACCGGAAGTTACTTTGAGCAATTAGTTTTGCGAAAAATATGATAATAATCATTCTCTGTCATCACAGTCTCACAAACACACACACAGATACAAACACACCAGGGTTTCTTTTCAAAGGGGATATAGAACAAAAGTACCGAATTATGGAGTAAGAGTATAAATTTAAGTCAAAATCAGATCTAACGTTAAAACATCTTTGCATTAACAAAGAAACGGCAGACTTCATCAGGCAACAGCTGTCGCTATCACACTAGTTTCTGTTGCAACTGTGGACACCCAGCACACACAAACAAATACATTTACACACACGCACACGTATGTGTATGTTTGAATTATTTATCCCATCACCGTGATTCATATACATACATCGAGCTACAATTATCCTTTAATACCCAATTCGCTCTTCCTCGGAATAATATAATATATGTTAACCGAAGGAGAATTTTTTTTTCTTTTTTTTATTTGATAATAATTACGTCCTCTCGTGGGTTCGAACCAGCGCCCAGTGGACTGAAGAGAAATCAGGACTCCAGTGGAATTATCGACTCGGCCAACAAGTGAGGTGGTAATGTCACTTATAGAGTCCCCTAGTCCGCTGGGCGCTAGGTCGAACCCACGAGAGGACAAATTTATTGTCAACTAAAAAATTCACTTTCTGTTAACATATATTAAAATATATTAATTCCGAGGTAGAGCGAATTGGATATTAAAGGACATTTGTAGCTCGATGTATATAATGTGTGTGTGTGTGTGTGTGTGTGTAGATTGATAGATACGTGGATATCTATATATATAATATATATATATATATATATATATATTATATATATATAATATTATATAAATATATTATATGAATAATATATATATATATATATATATTATTATATGCATATGTATATATGTACATATATATATAATATATATAAATACACGCACACGCGCGCCACACACACACACACACACACACACACACACACACACACACACACATATATATATATATATATATATATATATATATATATATATATATATATATTATATATATATATATATATATTAGACCTGTTGTGACCTGCACAATCATGACGTCTTGTATATACTCACATTCATTACCGCAGAATATAATTCAGTATCGAATTCACTATATCTTGAGAATAACTTGCACCCAATGAGAATTATACCAGATAAGTGCATCCGCTTCAGCAAGGATTCGAACTGGGGCACATGCACTTATTTGTAATTCCCCTTAAATGTAACTTATTTCCAAGGTCAAGTGAATCCAATATATATAATATATATAAAATAAATATATTTTATATGTATATATATATATATATATATAATATATATATATATATCATATATAGGTATATATATTAGAATGTCTTTATACTGTAATACAACAGTATAATATGAAAATAAAAGGCCCATAAAATAAACAGTATTTTAACGTTGCAACCATATATTTCGAGCACTTCTTTCTGTGCTCCTGATCACTGGTAAAATGTGGACACTTTTATTTTCTATATAATATATATATAATATATATATATATATCATATATATATATATATATATATATATATATATATATATATATATATATATATATATATTATTACATGTGATCTGCTGCACAGAGGATTTTTAAAAATATTTTTCTTTCACCTCCATTCACCCCCCCCCCCCCCCACCCCCCCCCCCCTTAAGCAAAGTTGTGGGAGACTGCGCTAAGGAGTTCTACTCTCGTAACACTAACTGCACTCTGTTTCCTTCGTTTTCGACATAGCTCTTGCTATGATACAATGACAAACTCACTTTCCTTTACTGAGAATCATACACTTGAATGGACCCTTCACTTACTTACGAAATACTCGATTTTACCCGCTAAGCTGGATCAGTTATCTTACTCTTTTTACACTTCTTTCCTTACACAATGGGACCGCCAAAAAGAGTTTGCTGGATTTACACTAAAACCAATTTAATAAAAAAAAAATAAATAAACAATAAAGTTGATAGACATGGAAAGGAATTTCATAATTTATAATCACTATAAACAATTAAGAATAAAAATAGAACTTAAAAATAAAATTCAATTCACACAAAAAAACAACACTAATAGAAAACAAGAAAAAACACAGAACATAAATATTTCACACAATGTTCATTTCAAGGAAATATATAAACAAAAATTTAAAAAAACACAATGGTATCAGTAATGGCAGTAAATAATTAAAGAAATCACCATGAAAGAAAATCCTGAACTCTAAAAAATGGAAGTATTACAGAATCAGCATGGTCGAAATTTTGTATGAACATTTTACAACCCTACCAGATGAAATTAATAACGAGACAGAATAGTTACGTTAGGCAACAGCAGACTGTTTATTCGAATAAGAACGGGTTATTGTGTACAAGAAACCACTTTTCTTTAGGAATGATTTACTCCTCCATTGAATAATTACAAAACAAGCAAAAGTGATCTGGTTATGAGTCTTGCATTTTCTTGCACAGGAGAAGAATATCATAAAATATGAGCTTAAGACTCGGAACAAAAATAAAGGGCAAAAGTCAGAGAAGTTGATTCAGTTTATACAATTGATAATTAATGAATCGCAGCCAGGCCCAATGCAATCTATTCATACACATATGTAAAGAGATCAGTAATTATTAATAATATTAATAACAATAATTATTTAATAATAATAATTTGCGACAAACATGTAAGATAGGGACCTGTGTAAACCAGGCATCAGCTACTGATGACTGAACAAAGTGACCCTTGGGCACCATATTCACTGACCTTACCCCTAGCTCACAGAGTTGGTAAGTAAAATCTATTATGGCATGAGTAGGTAATGAACTGGCGACCATCACACTGTAATGACCAGGCAAAACCAGTGGCTTAACATGTCATTAAATTTAATGTTGGTATCTTTATAATTAAGATAATTTTTATTTGTTTTCTTACTTTGAAATTCTTGACTCTTTTTACAGGGAATGTGCATCCTAATTTTCCAGTCTTACTTCTCTTCCAGCAAAATAAAAGTCCAAACTGTACACTTGATTATCTCTGATATCTGGATAGAATGGTTGACTGACTACATATTAAGCCTTGCCTATTTGGCTTCAGGTTTTATGTTTTCCATTAGTTTTCAAGATGGACGGACCTTCATGAAAATGTGCAATGCCACAGCGCGGTGAATAGACGATTGCATGTGAATGATCTGGACTCGGATTAGGAGAGTTTTCATTTTGCGTTATTAGTCGAATGCAAACTCTGCGCTGAAGTAAAGACTGCCAGCCATTCAAAGGCAACAAATAAAGCAGTATTTTAAAAGCAATGATTTATTTCCGACACAGGGTTATGGAGGCGTGTGTACTCTCAATGCTGAACCAAATTGGACAGCACTAGGGAAGCAAATATTTCCGTAAACAATAAGCCAGATGCAAATTACTAGGATGAAAATTTCGTATCAATTTTTCTTTTCGATCAGTTCTTTCATGGGCATAAGCTTTTTCATTAATGTCATGATGGCTTCAAGGTTTCAAAATAGACAAACCGTGGTTTACGAATTAGACTGTTATCGTGCGCGCACACACACACACGCATAATATATATATATATATATATATATATATATATATATATATATATATATATATATATATATAAAATTACATATTCTGGATTTGTACTGGTATTAAACATTACTGCAATCAAAAGAGCACTGCAATAAAAACCGTCGCAAGACCCTAAAAAGAAAAAGAAAAGAAGAAATAATAAGTGGTAGGTCGCCAAGTGAAGATTCTGCTTCTTAATACTACTTTATTTGCACAACCACAATGGTAAATTAAAGGTGATAGATCTCACTAAAAATGTAGATGTACTGTACAATAAATCACTGAATTGGAGATAAGCACAATAAAGCTGTGCATAAAGGGACCATATAAAAAATTCCGTTAACTTCAGCAATGCAGTTATGCTAGCCTGGGTAGGGTGGATTCATCTGGCAAATTAGGGTGGCAGTAAAACACTCCAGGAAATTGAATAATCCCAGACGAGACTACTACGAAATTATATCTTTCTTAGAACAAGCTGGCACACAAGTTAGATTGGTTGTGTTATTCCAATCACTTCTAGCCAAGGCAATGAATTGCTGTAATCTAGCAAGGAAGACTCTGGCATGGATAAGTACATTGTTCCCAAATCAAAGAAAAAATGGATTGATTTAATTTGTGAAATGTGTGAGAGAGATTTGTTTCTTTGTGATGCTTGGATGAAGTCTCCACGTGAGGTAGATCTGCACCATCTTGTGGCGACATTGGGCTCAAAGATCAAAGTCCTCCAAGTGTGGGGGGAAATAAGTGCCTGCTTGGCAAAATGCCCAATACTCAAATGGGCGGAGCCTTCAAGCTGACCAACACAGATCAACTGGTGATCTCTGTCGAATTACTCCTTTTAAAGTAGAGAATGTGCTTCAGGCATGGCTTCTGGCTATGTCTTCAGCATACGTATACTTGGGGATTAACGAGAGGTCTTCATCAGTAAATTAAAAACGATGGGGGTTGGGTTAATTAGATTTGGGGCTTAGCTAGCAATTAACTGAGCGCAGCAGAAAAGTAGAAAAGCCTTCAATTTATGATACAATCATGAAATTTGGCACAAATGCTCATTTTAACCCCATCTTCTGAAAAATCTGGGTGTCCATGTAAAATTTCAATATGGCCACCACTTTCCAAGATTGCTGTTAGTTATTTCGATTTCTGACACTGATTAAATCATTGTTGAAATAAATACATCAATCATTAATCGGATAATCGCATCAATCATTATTTAGATAATATCTTCCTGGGTAGAAGAGTTTACTGAAGGTATCACCAGAGCTCCAACTACTATAAAATGGCCGCCATGAAACATTTTGCTTGATAACTCTGCAACTAAGAAAGACAGAGACATGACATTTTTATATATGCCTACATAGATGCTACTGAAAAGTATACCAGCACAAGGTTATAATGGAGTATGATAAAGTATCTTATCACAGGCCAAGGGTGAAGTTAGACCTTCATTTCTCGTCTTCCTAGCAAAGACAACATTTGCTCCATTCGGACTTCCTTTTACCTCACATCGATGTATGGGATACAACTAGGCTCAGTCACCCTACACCTAGCACGATCATTCATCCAGTACCATTCAAGTCCTGTGTGATCTATATACCATCCAGGTAAGTACATCAGCAAGCCATGTAGAGCCCCACTTACCCTTGGCTCGGCCCTTTGGCGCTCACACCTCCTGTGAATTTAGGAGCAACTGTCTAACTAAATCTACCACTAGCTATATATATATATATATATATATATATATATATATATATATATATATATATATATATATATATATATATATACATATATATATATATATATATATATATATATATATATATATACACACTTTCTACCAGATAATTGTTATGGGGCTTTTAGACAGCACTTGGGACACTAAACTACTAAACTACACTAAAGCAAAGCTAGGTACAGCCTAAGTAAAGTAAGATTAGCTGACAGTGAACACCATGCTGAGTTACACAGTAGTGAAGTCACCAACTTGCTCTGATTATGTGTTCACATTCACTCTTTTAAACTAAAACTAAAGGTAAAACCACCACCTAAATTATATATACACTTGCAAACTATTATATTGAACATGAAGATATTTTTCCATGCCTTGTGAATTCTGAGACGCTATTGTATAAGATTTTGGCTGCCATCTTTCTTTATAAATTATAAGCTATATGAATATTTAAAAGAAACACACTTTACTTTTGCTTGGTGACAGCCTAAAATGTGTATAACCAAAACAAGTGCATAAAAACATGAGTCCCATGTTAACAAAATAATGAAACCGAGACTCTGTAATAAGGAAATACGCCAGAGCACTAGAACGCACAAGACTATGGGGAAAATAATATGAATAATGATCCTTAGTCATAATTGGACCAAAACCTGAACTACACTTTTTAAATGGGCTTAATAACCAGGAAGTAACTGATATCGTTCCTTCAATATTGGAATAAAGCCACATTTTAGAAAATAAAGTGCGGGAATTATTCTGATCGTATCTAAACTCTGGGTTGATTGAACCACGACTGATAAAATATTGGACTAATGAAATCTGATCTTTGCATGGATAATGAATGCAATATAGTCTTCATACAGTCTTTGTCTTACCTGAGAAATGGAAAAGATTCACATCCAAAAAAGTGAACCAACTAAAACTTATTCCGGTGAAATAGTGACGGAAAGACTACCTTTATTAAAAAGCACAGAGAATAATAATAAACATATCTCTAAACACTGACATTGAGTACAGAAGAAACATTGCATTTTAACTTGATTACTGGAAAAAAGTCTGTCTATACATACATACACAGACACACAGACACACACACACACACACACACACACACACACAAATATATATATATATATATATATATATATATATATATATATTGATATATATATACACAGATTAAAAAACTTTCAACCACATTATGATACATAACATCATAAAGTAAGAGTAAAAAAACTTATATACTCTTTTACTCTTGGGCTACTCTCACAATTTTCCCCCGAATACAAAGAAAATTTGATAAGCAATCGTGAAAGGACTGCAGAAAAATGAATAAACAATCATAACATGATTGAAGACGTTCTCATATAAGCGTCCCTGGATTTATTTACCTCACGCACAAGAAACAAAAACACATGTACTCTTTTTTGGTACGGATCAGTTCTCTGGAAATGGACTGACCAGGCCCCTATCCACTTAAGAGGTTGGATCCCGTAATTTGCGGCGTAGTAGTCAAACTCTCGGGTGTGGCATCACAAGAACCAGCGTTCCACAGGCTCTGCGCGATTCTGCAATTCGAATCTTCAACGACTATTATCCAAGTGTGCATGCGATACACTTGCCGTCTCATGGGTTTCTTTAGCTAAATATAAATATTAGTTCATTAGCTTAAATCACAAACACTATATATATTATATATATATATATATATATATATATATATATTAGTGTTATATATATATATATATATATAACGAATTTTTATCACATCAACGTGAATTCATATACATACATCGAGCTACAAATGTCCTTTATATCCAATTCGCTCTACTTCCGAATTAATATTTTTTCTATATGTTACCGAAGGGGAATATTTTAGTAGAAAATAATTTCGTCCTCTCATGGGTTCGAACCAGCGGCCAGCGAAGAGAGGAGAAATCAGCACTTCAGTGAAGTTATCGACTACGGCCAACAAGTGTGATATCTTATTAATATATATATATATAGTATATTTAATATAATATATATATAATTATATTATATATAGGTAGTGATGAATTATATATCATTATTATATATTTTACGATATATACTATATATATATTAATATATATATATAATTATTATAATATATAATAAGATATATATATATATATATAATATATAATTATATGGTATATTATATATATAGTAATATATATAATATAATTAATATATATATAATATAATATTATAATATATAATATAAAAGGGCTTTTTAAAATCTACATTTCTCCCAATATTGTTGTTTGTAGCATCGTAAATGCTTTATGTTCAGATTCCATATTACGATGAACTTAGAATTGATATGTTCACATAATGTGGGTTCAGAATTCACAAGGTATAATTTAAAGTTACTGCTAGAATAACGTTAATCCTTGATAGTGCATTTTGTCTCCAGAAGCTTCGAGAATGTTCCATGTCTAAAACGTTTTGCATAATATCTCGCTAAGCATATTCAGGAAGTGACTTCATTTATGGTAATTTCTTTTGTTATATGGATTCTTATTGCTCTGAAACCATGCTATGTTAATAATTATTAATAACCATAATCTCTCTCTCTCTCTCTCTTATTTTTTAAAGTGATATTAAAGTTTTAAGTGCATTTAAAATACTTATGAGTATCTAGGACAATTTATTTCATGCTTTTAACACTTTAATTTTTTCTATGTATTTTGTGTTAATTTTTTGGAGGTGCGTTCTTTTATATATTCTGTTTGATACCATTTCTTAGTTTTTTCACATTTTGGTGGTTAATTAGATACAGATACACATTGTGTGTTTTCATGTTTTTACATTCACAATTTAACATTGCATATGTGATTTAATTTCATATTGCAACACTTGTTAATTAATTAGCATTTACCTAGATTTTCTTTTCAAATCTTGAGTATTTAACAGTTCGAATTTTACTTGATCAATTTAATCTTTTGATTCAATTAATTTTTTACTTAATTTCTTGATAAATTAATTCTTATTTAAATTTAATTAGTTATTTAATTCAAGAATTAATTAAATGTGCTGTTTTCCAGTAAGTTAAATTTTTTTGAGATTGTGAGTTCCACTTAGAAATTTTTAATTTACAAATAATTTTTTTAATTCAAGTTTTTATAACGGTATTTAATTTACTGACTACTAGTGACAAGATTAAATTTATGTGCAGACCCAAAGTGATGAATTGTGATCTTTCCTTCAATTTTCTTGAAGTAAATTAGGACAGGGGAAATAGACAGTTCAAGTGATTTGTTGTTCGAGTGATGCACTTTATTTAGCTTGAGCCCATATGGAATACCTCACACTTTTTTTTTTTTTTATAGAACTTAGTCCTGATTTCTCACATATTTACACTTTAGTACATTTAAAGGTTGAGATCTTATATGATTAATAAGTTTTTCAAGGGATCACTGTTGCCTTCAGAGTACTCAGTTGTATTTTGTATATGTTATGGAGGTTCAGGTGTGGCTACTGTGAAGTAACTCTAGTAACTTTGAATATAGATTGCCAAGTGTAATAACTGAATATTTGCGCCTCGTCACAATATCTATTCTACATATATATATATATATATTATATATATATATATATAATATATATATATATATATATATATATATGTGTGTGTGTGTGTGTGTGTCAGTGTGTGTGTAACAGTAGGTATACATACACAGGCAGACATAAATTGCTTTCTTCGAAAAAATGTAGAAACTTTTTCGCCCTTTCTCTTGTATGTCATAAATTTTCCTGAAGGGAAACCCTCACAACATAGTTTCATAAAGCTGTTAGCAGTACTCACGCTTGGAAGAAGCTTCATTTTTTCTTAGGCGGTAGTCTTAAGCTGGATGCCAAGCCGAGGTATCCATATCCTTGGATGACTGTCAGAAGAAGATAAATGATTGCAACCGTCGGGCATTGAGGTAGCTGGAAATCCTTTTAGCAAGGTTTGTTCTCTTCTCATCTTCAAAGGATGCCATTCTATTTGGTCTTTTCTTTCTGTCAGATAGTTTTAGGCTTCTACAGGCTCGTAAGATATATGCAAAGCACAATGTTAAACTCGGCTGTCAATGGTGTTATTTTGTTCTTTTGATTCCATAATTTGTCTTCATCTTTTGCTTCATATGAAATGTATCTCTTCTACGGACAGTGTGTGAAGACATTACAAGGATTTATGAAATTTTGATTTAAACTCTTAGGAAAAGTTAAAATCCCTTATGAAATTTTTATTTGTATTCTTATGAGAGATAAAGTCTTTATACCAATCTCTTGTTCTTAGATGCAATCCATATCTATCGTACCAACCCACATTACGTTTAGCTGGCAGGTTACTACCGGAAAGGAAATGAATGACAAAAAAAAAAAATCTAATACCACGCATACTAAGCGAACAATTTATCTCAAATGAATATGAAATAAAAAAGAAGAAAGCTGTTATCATAATTAATTAACTGCTATAAATTAGTGTTGGCCCTATGACCCCTCATACATTCCTCACCAGGGCTTCTACAAGCACCCCAAGTCCTAGTTTCCATCTGTCCTCATAACTTTGTACTTGCTCATATTCACTCTACTTATTTTTCTTTTTTCACTTATAGAACTTTCCAACCTTTTCACTCTTGTATACACCTGTTACACTTTCCCAATCGGTCATTTGTATCTAAACTCTTATCCACAATTTTGACACCAAATCTATCTGCTTCCCAGCCTACAGTACATGGTGTTACATAGGCTTCGTTGTCATAATGACAAATCTTAATAGCTCCGAACAACATATCTTCCATGCCATGCACCCTCAATAGCCTTCACATCTCTTTTTTAATTTCTTTTGGACTTTACTAGTAATTTTTTTGGTTTTGTTTAGGTATGATGTACAGCTTTTATCCTATTCTTTCAAACTTTTATATCTCATCATAGCTCTATATACATACATGTGTGTTATTTTATATTTTTAAATAATATATATTATATAATATATCTATTATATATATTATATATATCTAATATATATATATATATATATGAATAATTATCACATCACCGTGATTCTTATGAATTATTCGAGCTACAATTGTCCTTTAATATCTCATTTGCTCTACCTCGGAATCGGAATTGATATTTTTCTATATGTAAACCGAAGGGGAATTTTTTTTTAATTTTTTTTAAGTTGATAATAATTTCGTCCCTCATGGGATCGAAACACCGTCCATCGGACAGGGACAAGACCAGGACGACAGTAATGTTAGCGATTCGGCTAACAAGTGAGGTTATAAGTTAATACCGATTCTGACCTTACAAATCACCGTCGAACTCGGTTATTCGTAATTAGAATCTATATCCAACCCCTCTACCATGTTGGCAAATTCGAACGTTTGACGAAGGTAGCCATATTATGAATAATTACCACATCACCGTGATTCTTATAAATTATTCGAGCTACAAATGTCCTTTAAATATCTATTTCGCTCTACCTGTGGTTTACATATATGAAAATATATCACTTCCGAGGTAGAGCGAATTAGACATTAAAGGTATTTTGTAACTTGAATTAATATATATATAAATATATATATATATATATATATATATATATATATATATAAATTGTTAAAACAAAATTCCATCTCATGAAAGGAGTCCATAAAATGCCAAAATGTAGAAAGTAAATACTATATTTTAGAGACCAAAATCTCTCTCATCAGATAACAGGATGAATAGAAAGTTACAGAAAAAGCAGTATTTATACTAAGAGGTCACAGGTCAGCTTCTTAAGTCACCCTAGGTGACAATTTTCCTTTAATCTTCTTAATTGCTGGTTGGAGAAAGATTTTATCTATAATATCTGCATCCCATGCACCCTTTGCAATATTCATAGTTTTTTCTTTCTTTAATCAAAGCCGATTCCACAATCTGGCTTTTAACTGGCATATGCTGCAATAAATTATACATGACAAATTCCAGTTTATTCTTTGGTTGGTTATTTCATGTGGTTAAAAATATCTGAGCTCTGTTGTCCATAGCTAACTGAACGTTTTATGATGTAATTAATCTCTGGGTGAGGGAATCACTTACCCAGAGATGATACAGCATAAACGTTCAGTTAGGTATGGACAACAAAGCTCAGCTATTTTTAACCACATGAATAACCAGAACCACAGAATAAACTGGAATTGGTCATGTATAATTTATGGCAGCAATTGCCAGTTCAAATGCTAGATTGTAGAATCAGCTCTGATTAAAGAAAGGAAAACAATGACTATAACAAAGTGTGCAGGGGATGCAGATATTATAGATAACACCTTCCACCAAGCAGCAATTAGGTTAAAGAGAAATTGTCAACTGGGGTGACACTTAAAATGGCTGACCTGTGACCTCTTGGTATAAATACTGCTTTTTCTGTAACTATTCTCATTCATCCCCTATCTGATGAGAGTGACAGTTTGGTCTCTGAAATAGAGTATTAACTTTCTACATTTTGGCATTTTTATTGGCTACTTTCATTAATATATCTATATATAATATATATATATATATATATAATATATATATATATATATATATATTCTAATATATATTCTCAAGGAAGCAAGGGAGAAGTCTTCTGGTAATTTAGAAAAGGCTTTATTTAAGCGATTTTTTCGGGGTCCAGCCCCCATCATCACGGCTGTAAAAAGGATTAATACACATAAATATATAAAAAGACTCATCCTAATAACTAACATACATTTAAAATTCATAGAAAACCTACTGCAATGCTAAGAAAATTGCCATATCAAGTGAAAGGGAGAAGACGAGTGACCAGAAGAAGAAGGAAAGGTTCCAAGTAAACATGTTTAATGCCAGGTAAAGAGGGGTAGCGGTAGTTTGATTGTTTAATTTTGGAACTATTGTTTTTATGAAAAGCGATTCGAAAACAGAGGAGAAGAAGCCCGTGTAATGACTTTAAAGTGTTTGTATTCTATATTGACTTTGCATTTTTTTGAATGTTCACGAATGTTCGAGAATTCTGGTGAAGACAACCGGACACCTGTTCTATAACTCACCCCCCCTGTGGCAATCAATGCGGACTTTAAGAAGCCTACGAGAGGCCCCGACATAATTTCCCAAACTAAATTTGGGACACGAAAATACTAAAGGAACGGACGCATTGGAAGTCAGAAGGGGCTCAGCTTTTCTTTATATCTAAATAAAGACCCAATAGTTAATGGGTTTCTTAAGATTAGTTGGCTTTTTATGGCCGGACAATATTCACGTATTAAACGTCTAACTTTGGTATAAAACGTTGTATCACTGATAAACGGGACACTAGCAAAGAGAGGCATTCTAGGAGCAGTTGGTCTGTTATTTTTCTCTATTGATTTATTATTTAAAAACTTGGGTTTTTAGGTTTATTTGAAGAAACCCCTTAGCTGGATAGCAGTTATCAGTGAAGTACTTTGTTTTTGTTAAAAGAGTAATTCTCATTGTGAAATTCAGGACAGGGCGCCAAGGAGAGAGAATATGCCCTGTGGAAGAGTATATATATAGCGTTTACTTTAAAGTTAAAACTGCAAAAGCTGTAAAAATTTGTCCCTAGTCCAGCAAAAGTCTTTTTTCTAAAAATTGAGGTGTTAAAACCATCCGTATTACGTGACACTTCTATATCTAAAAAAAGAGAGCTTATTATCATTTTCATTATCAATTGTAAACTTGATATTAGGGTGGGCTGAATTGGCAAATTGTAAGAAGGAATCAGCCCTGTCTCTGTCTCGAAAAAGAATAAACGTATCATCAACGTAACGGCAGTTAAAAGAGAGGATGATTTAGCTAGGAAGGGCCAATTGTCCAGCAACTGCTCCTCCTCCAGTTTCCACACACATAAAAATATTCGCAAAGACTGGGCCTAAAGGACTGCCCATAGCCATACCATCACTTTGTATATCTATAGATGACACCAGAGGACATATAAGGACACAACTGATCCTTTATTTTCAACAAGGAGCCTATACTAAGAGAATTTTTTAGGAAATGAAATTTTGACTTGATATTGCTAGAAAATCGTTATGAATAATTTGTGTAAATCTTTTTTTTACTATATCTTTGCAATATCTATCACATTAATTCCAAAAAATCCTCTTAGTATAGGTTCCTAATTTAAAATAAAGGATAAGCTGTGTCCTTATATGCCCTCTGGTGTCATCTATTAATATACTTGCCCAAAAGGCATTTCAGGGATTTACATGGGATCCAGCAACAGGCTTCTTACGGTGTGCAGTAGATTCACATCCGGGAGTCAGTTTCTGCACAGGTAGCAGAATCTCAAACCCAGAGCACTCCAATATCAGGAACCATTCAAAACAATGTAAAACCTACATTGAAGACAAAGATTTTAGTGTCACTGGTCATACTGCTAATCCACAAGATTTAACAATCCTAGAGTCCTTATTTTTATTTACAAACTCTACCATTCCTTAAATACTCATACATCTGCGAGTCAATTGCATTTAGCTTAATGTCGTAGTGTGGTAGTTTCTTTAAATTTAGTTCCTTTGTCTCACCTCTCTCTAGGTTGGCTGGATTTTTATCTATTTCATTCTTACTCTGTTATATTTTAAATAAATTTTTAGACTGTACTTTTAATTGTTTTTATCTTTTCTTATGTACATGTGCAGCCCTGAGGATGTAATTCTGAACAAAATAAAAAAGACAGCCTAGTGATGTGTGGTTTTTGTATTTCTTCCTCTATATATATATATATATTATATATATATATATATATATATATATTATATATATATATGTATATATATATATATATATATATATATATATATATATATATATATATATATATATATATATATATATATGGGGTGTTTTCGAAATTAGAGGCCCCCCCCTCTACAGCAGCATAAACTAAAAATGATATGGACAAAAACAAAAGAAATTCAGAACAGGTACTTATTTAAGTTTCTCTCCGAGTATTTAATATTTTGTGTGGCCTCCATCTGCCTGTACCATAGCCTGAATTCTTGAGGGGTATGATTTCAGCAAATTGCAAAAAAGCTGAGACTCAAACTCCATTTCCCTGAGCACTTTGGTCATCTCTCTTCGCAGGTCGTCAATGGTTGGTATACCATCATAGTTCACTGTGCGCACTTTAAGAAACTACCAATGTTTTCACACACATTAGGGTCAGGGGAGCTACCTGGAAATTCACTTGACGAGAAGAAATCGATACCACTGTTTCGAAGCAGCTCCTGTGTCTGAAGAGCCTTGTAACATGGTGCCTTTTCATGCAGAAATATGACTTCTTCAACCGATAACAAATTTTCAGGATCTTTGAGGAAAGGAAATACTTCACCAGTAAGCAAAGTTTCTCTTAAGTATTCACCATTCCATGACTGTCCCTTTGCTTTGATCCACATTAACCATTTGGCTGTGAAACAGAGAAAAATTCCCAAACATTCCAGAAATTTCACAATTTGGCAATAGCACACGTCATCGCTGATATCATCCAACTTTGCAGCCCAAATGATGTCATTTTTATGATTTGCCTTCCTGACTGTGTAAATGAAGAATTCATCTGATGCGGCAACATGGAGAAAGTCAGGTTCTAACCAATCTTTAAGAAATGAACCATAAAACCATATACGGTCTTCTCTCTGTTGCTGAGTGATGTTGGGCTTGCTGATAACATGAAATGGCTTGATACCAGATTTTTTTCAACTCACAATATACAGCACTATAGCTTCTCTTTCCCCTTTTTGTTTCTAATTCAAGCACCACTTTATGTAAAGACTTTCTTGGTCTACCCACTGCCTCAGCTATGTCTTTTGACTCCTGAGAAAGGACTTCAGGCCTTCCAAGATTCTCACTCTTTTTGCACTGACAGTCATATGGATTTTTGTTCCAGTTTCCTTTAACAAAGAATTCATCTCTTTTAATGTATTTAGCTATCCAGGAACATGAAATGAAGGATGCATCAGCATCCCTGACCTCCCTGAAGGTAATAGCCCGGATTCGGTCAATCAATCTGATATCCTTCGAGTCGTTAGCCATGGCTGTATCTAAGTCCATTACTCAGTCAGTCTGAAAATTCAAGAAATGTAAAATGAAAAATAGCTTAATAGAAGCTTAAGATAATGTACTTGGAGATAACTTTCCATTTGTCCTGTGGGGGCTCTAATTTGAAACACCTGATATATATATATATATATATATATATATATATATATATATATATATATATTATATATATAATATGTATATATGTATATATGTATATATATATATATATATATATATATATATATATATATATATATATATATATATATATATATACACACACACATATATATATATATATATATAATATATATATATATATATATATATATATATAGTATATATATATATATATATATATATATATGTATATCTATGATATATATATATATATATATATATATATATATATATATATATATATATACTGTAACGAATTGCCAAGTATCTGGTTACTGCACTTACCAATCATTAAATAGTTACCTCACAACAGCCAGACACCTGAACTTTCATCGCAGATAAAATACGACTGAATACTCTAAAGGCAACAGTGATCCCTTGAAAGCTTATTAATTATACAAGACAATCAGACAAAGTTCATTAAAACAAGTGTGAGGTAATCTTATATGTAATTTAATTAATTAAAGGGCATCACTCCTCCACCAACAACTTTTATAACTCTAAATATCTTCCTGGTTTTAACTCACTTCAATTAAATTGAAGGAAAACAGCTAACAACCACTTTATGTTTCTACCTAAACAAAATTAAATATACTGGTGAAAAAAAAAAACACTCAAAAATTTTAAATACAAAAATTTATTATCAAACTCAAAATTTTTAAGTGGAATTCACAGTCTCAGGGAAATTTACTATGATTAGAAAACATCACAAAATTTAATTAATTCTTGAATTAATTAAGTAAAATTAAATCAAAATAAATTCATCATAGAAATCAAGAAATTAAATTATTCAAGTAAAATTCAGTGATAGGTAACAACTAAAATTTCAAAATTAATTCACAAGAGTTAAACAGCAACAAAACTTGATAAGAATTCTAAGTAAATGCAAATAATTCGCAAGTGTTAAACTCAATTAAATTTGTAATGATTAATTAATGAAAACATTCAAGTTAATCAAATTGTGAATGTAAATGTATACACAGAAAAATGTGGCAAATACCACAATTGCAAAAACAATAAGAAAGCATTAATCGCCCAGATCATATATATAAAAAACACACTTAAATAAGAAAAATGGTTATATGCACAAAAAAATAACTTGAGAAAAATGGGTAAATGCACAAAACAAAAAGAAATCACCAATACCAAAATGTGAAAAAATGGCAAAAAGTTTCCCTGGAATTACCTAAGTACTTTTAGTATTTTAAGTACTTTTTATGGTTATGGTTAATGAACTGAACTGATCAAAAACTCTTACCTTGGTATACCAATTTTAGAAGGCCTTACACACGAGGCGCCTGATACACAGTTTTACAATGTCTCTTCAGATTCCACAAATAAGCACTAAGAAATATTAAATAAACCTAAGAAATATCAAATATAAAATTTATGAGTGACCGACCACTAAGTATAAAATCTTTATGTTAATGTGAAATCAAAATTCTCTCATACGAGAGAGAGAGAGAGAGAGAGAGAGAGAGAGAGAATGTTATCTCCTTACGACAGGGTTT
>NC_061100.1:45279290-45289290 GCF_015104395.2 Macrobrachium nipponense
CCTTACGACAGGGTTTCAAATCTGAGAAATGACAAAATTTCTCTTGTATGGTAGTTAACTGGCGAGACATTAAACTGACTGGCTCAAAACGTTTTGGAACCGAAGTTCCTTTGCTAAATCTATATAATTTTTTCAAAACAATAAAGAGAGAGAAAGTGGGATTACAATTATAAATATTTATTATAACACGAATTAAGACAATAAAAGTCTCTTAAAATGAAAGGAATAATTATTCAAACTGAAAGGAAAACTAAGTGACATCACTTCCTATTGATGACATATTCTTATATAGAATGTTTTAAAATGATCTTGCGAAAGATGATGCACTCTTCACGTGATTTTACAAGTAAAACAAATGGACAATACTGGTTTGCTACCAATCGCACATCTGTAATGCATACATTATAAAAATACAAATATTTACCATATCTGTAAATAAACCCATGACCCAAGGGGTCATTGGCGAGTTAGGAGGGTGAGCAATAGCCATAACAGAACGTAAAACTAGACCATGCTATGCAATGCTTGCAGTGGCCTGGTTTGCATTTATCTGCATCAACAATTTGCACATCTTGTAAACAGGTCACAGCGCCTTCCATGAGAAGCTGGTGACCTATCACCTGTAGAGGAAACACGTGACTTCCGAGTCATATGAACACGTATCTGTTATTTTTGTAATATGCTGAGATAGCTATTGTCAGCTATCGATGTGACACTCTTTATACGACAGTTCTATCCTCATCCTCCAACAGAGTGGTCATCTGACCAACCTTTCCTGTACTCCTGTGATGGAGTTGAAAATAAAGTTGTTAAAGTTAACTCAGGAAGTTTGAGTCATCTCCCCTACTCTGAAGAAGAAACAAAATCTACCTGATGTCGCTCAGACGAGAAAGGAAAAGGGACCGCAATGCTTGCGTATCACAGTCGCAAGATCTAACATACAACTGGTCGCCGTCCTATACCATTATAAGTGGTGGACCGCAGACAGTTATATATGGTGGCAGTACTACGTATCTACGTCTACCGAAGCAAACGGAATCATCGAGAATGTAACTAATCAGAAGTAAAAATAGAGGGAACAGGATCTTCAATCAACATAGGCAACTGTAAACATCCTACGAACACTAAAGAAATGTCCTTCATCGAGACGTATTCAAGCAGCTAAATCAACGTTTAGAGAACGACTTTCATCACATATCTTCGAGAATCAAACCGGACGTGAATGCAGCATCGGATCTTAAATGGGAAGCGAATCATTCAACAAATAAACAATGCACGAGCAGAAGTCAAGGCAGAAATATTGGGTCAACCGCGGAGCAAGTCGAGAGAGAGAGAGGCTGTGACGTCATCACAACACTACAATCTTCCTTCATATATACCAAAGCTAAGTACATTCTTTATCCATTCAGGTGTTGTCAGTGAAGTGCTATACATCACGAGTCGATCGTCCATTATTCCTGGGGTAAGTTATACGTAATCTTAATCTTCCTTCGTTGCAGGAATCTATCTTCAACTACGAATTCTCGCCTGCAGAAAATTTTTTTTTTATCTTTGTTGCTAATTTCTCTTTCCTCCAGAAGTTCTCCGGAAATGTCTTTATCTTATTATCTGTCTTTAATCTTATCATTTTGGGGGACTCTATTATTATCTGCAACACATTTTTAGTTTATATTGCATATACGTTTACGCAGTGGACAAGTGTACTCATATAGATACTTTGATAGGATAGCAAGGAATCGTAGTGATAAGAAAAAAGCAAAAGTGAACATGGCTACTTCAGCGGCTGTTGGCTCGACCGCACCCGGTAACCCCAATCCCGTTGTTACATTAGTGAGTGCACGTTCTGCTATAGTTGCTTTTCAAGGTCGGGTCAATGGGTTCCTGCCTCAGAACGTCGAGTCATGGATCTCATCAGTGGATGCTCATTTAAACGCAAAATGCATCACAGACCCATCTGTACAATTACAGGAAGCTAAAAGTTTCATAGACTTTGCTAAAGGAGATGCAGGTGCATACTTAAGAGGGGTCTCTTTCCAAGAGGCGGTTACATGGGATGATTTCAAAGTTAGGTTACATGCTATATATGGTGGTGAAGAAGCTTTAGACGTGGTCTTGGCTTTAAGGAATATCCTTAATCAAGCCTCTATGATTCAGCTTAATGTTGTAGAACGGGCGGCAGTAATTGCCGACCGGCTAAATGAATATCAAGATAACTTACGTAACTCCACTTGGGTTACAAGAGCCAATATCGCCGTGAAAGATTTCATACGACTGATATATTTAACATGCATGACAGTTATGTTGCCTGAAGCTTTAGTATGGTGTTTTGACAAAAAGCTAATGCCCGACAGTACGGAACTAGATGTGTATAAACAGATCAAAAAGCACATGTCTAAGTGTACTGACCTCGATCCCTTGCTTACTCAAGTTTTTGCAAAAAATGAAAATAAGCCACAACAAGTAAACATAGTTAATAATAATCAAGCTGCAGGGATGACTTGTTACAATTGCAAGAGGCCAGGACACATGATTTCAGACTGTAGGACGCGTTATTGTTCAATTCATAACAGCTCCACTCATTCATATAATCGTTGCTTCTCGCGAAATCAACAGCAGAATCCTAGAAACATGCAAACCGTTGCCAATGATAACAAGAAGAAGAATCCTCAGTACTATAAGAAGAAGCAGATGAACAGCAACGCTGTTCAACCTCAGAAACAAACAAATTGTGCTTCATGTAACTCTGTTCCCGGGCCGTCTAGCCAAAACTCACAAGGTCAGACGAATTTTCCGAGTGTGCAAAGCAAAGCAAATACAGTAGTACCTCGAGATACGAAATTAAGCAGTTCAGAGGCGCCCTTCGTATCATGAGGTTTTCGTATCTTGGACCACATTTTACATGTAAAATGGCTAATCCGTTTCAAGCCCTCCAAAAACACCCCACTAAATTTCATAATAAAGCTAAATTGACCTATAAACAATGAAATACTACAACAATTTGGACCATTCAATACCTAAATTAATAACAAAATGCAAAATAACCTGTAAATAAAGTGTATTAGTGTGCATGGTATACAAGAAATACTGTATGTAAAATGTGGAAGCTTACCTTTCGAGTGAGGCTATCTCCGAAAGTGGCGGAAGAGGAGGAGGACAATCGATTGCACTTTATGAAAAGCGGCCAGAACATCCTTAATTTCTGCCGGTTTTTTTTTCTTTCTTTTTTTGATTTTTAACTTTTTTTTTTACTTTTTTTTTTACTTTAAGTAGGTTTTTTTTTTTTTTTCTTTTTTACAGAATTTCAACTTCATCACCACTTTCAACTTTCTTTTTTTTATCACTTGGTTCTTCCTTTTTGCCTACAGCTTTCTGTCTTTTATCACTTGGTTCTTCCTTTTTGCTTACTCCTGCTAATGCTAAAGGCCTCATTAAAAAATATTAACGATCCAAGGAAGATTGCTTCTGCCTACTTTTCACAATGTTCCTGAAACGACTCGGGCAAACGTCATCGAACTGCGCAAGCACACGATCTGTGTGAGCCTTTTCGGGGTGTCTTTTTCTATAAACTCGCAGTGTTCATTAACGGCTGCCCGTCTTGATAATTATCTACTAATTGTTGCACCTCATGACTCTGTTGGCCCTGGTGTCCATCAAAACCCTGTTCAACCAAATGCTCTCTCTGCAACTGATTTGGGTACTGAATGTTCGGCTGCTGACCTTCAACATAAACTGAAGTGCCTTGATTATACTGGTATGCATGTTGTAAATGATTGGTCAACACCCTCTGTTCAGTAGGGAGTGGAGATTCTACCAACCTTGCAAAGTTTCCAGTTATCCCATGAGAGAGACCTTGATCACTTATCCCATGTGAGAGATCTTGGACACTTATCCCACAAGAGAGATCTTGGTCAATCATATCATATATGTCGTCACTCAAGAGGTGCTCTTCTTTTTCCATTTTCTGTGAAAAGATATGAGAAATTTTTTTTTAAAATACACATTGACGATCCCGAAACGAATACCGTGTGTGTACTATAACAATGCTGGTACCGAGTGGCCGAGGCACGCCACCACGTGTTCATAGATGCATGATGGGAGGGACGCTGGCCAATAGGAGAGAAGGATCTCATGGCCGCGACTAGCCTCAGGAACCAATGGGAGAGCAGGAGGATGGTGGCGAGTCTACTAAGTTGGCGGCGCACGAGTTTCAAAATTGATATCGGTAGTTCAGGCGAATCTCGGACTTTACAGAAACCTTTCGTATCTTGAAAACTTTTCGTATGTAGAGCCGTTAAATTTTTCGTATTGGCTTTCATATCTCGAGTTTTTCGTAAGTTGAGCCTTTCGTATCTTGAGGTACCACTGTACCACGTAATCAACTTCAATGGGGGAGAGAATGATGTTGGGTCATTCATATCAACATCTTTTGTATCAAATAACCAATTTAATCATTTACAAGATCATTGTGAGACAATCGATTTTCCTATGAAACACATGACAGAATCCAAAAAATCGGTGCAGGTCCCCGTAGATTTTCAACAAATTCACGCTATTATAAGCCAAAATGAATTGTGCCCCACATTACATGCAGTAAAATTAGAGCACCGATCCTTCACACTGTTTTTTGATTCTGGTAGTCCACGTAATATCATGGATCTGCAGACTCACCACTTGTTGTTTTCGAACTTCCCTATACTAGAGAAGTCCGGAGTAAGGCTCTCGGGTATTGGAAACAACGAGTTAAATGTGGTAGGTGTAACTCATATTCAGTACAAGGTCGGTAAGCGCACGTTTACTGATACCTTTATCGTTGTACAAAACATTGATATGTATCCAGCTGTAATTATAGGATACCCGTCTATGGGCATTCAAAACATTACCTTAGCCCCTGCCAAACACGGCGTGTATATCAAAGGAAAATTCTATAAGTCTTCTAACACCTTAAAATCAGTTTTGGACAAAAAGGAGACAAACAACAAAACAGTAACGTACGTTGAGGAACTAATCACCTGTCTCATGAATCAAGAAATAATCCAAGCGACCCAACAGAATTCTCGCTCACCCGTAATATCAGCTTGCACGCAAACTCTCGAGCCAAACGTATCTTCAAATATATTAGTGTGAGTAAATAAAACTTTGCTGGGATCTGAAATGTTAATCCTTTCCGACACTGAAAATTAACGGATTGTCCGTCACACAAGCCATATATACATTCGGCTCACAACAACAATGCAACATTGAAGTCTGTAATCATTTGAATACCACTTTAGTAATTCACAAAAATCAACATATCCTGGATGTGGAAGTTTATAAACATCGCATTCTTACCATCGCTGAGATCAATCACACTCAATCAGTTGCAGATGAATCCCTTTTGCAATCTATTAAAAGTAAAATCAATAAAGACATTCAAGAAGAGGAAATTCAGCAGAAATTTCTTGATCTTTTAACTGAATATCATGATGTTTTCTCCACTACCGAGCGATCCTTAAGAAAAACGGATGTCATAGAACACCAAAAAGGTTAAAAGACAAGCAGAAACTTATCTATGTACCTTCGTACAGACTCCCTATGAAATTCCAAAATGAGATAAATGATGAAGTAGGTAAAATGCTAGAAGAAGGAGTCATTAGGAAATCGAACAGCCCTTATAATTTTCCGCTAATAGTCGTACCGAAAAAAGATCGAACCTGGCGTATCTGCGTAGATTTCTGTCGCTTAAATGAGGAAACGATCCCTGATCAATTCCCAGTGCCATGTACTGATGATATTTTATCTTTGTTAGGTCAGAACAAATATTTTACCAGTTTGGACTTACTTAAAGGCTTTCACTAGATACCTTTAGAAGAAGAGAGTATCCCATACACCGCCTTCAGCACAGCCAGGGGACATTATGAATTTGTGCGTATGCCTTTTAGTTTACGTTGCGCCCCAATAACATTTACTAGAATGATTAACATAGTGTTTGGAGACTTGTTAGGGGATATCCTACATGCCTATATGGACGACCTTGTAATCTTTTCTAATACCTTAGAAGAACATCTACGCAAACTGAAGCTAGTGCTACAGAGACTAAGGCAGCATAATTTAAGGGTAAAGATAAGTAAGTGTGAATTTTTCTAAACAGAACTAGTCTATTTAGGTTTTACGGTGTCTAGTAAAGGTCTTAAAGTAGTCCACGATAAGGTGTCGGCTATCCGTAACTTTCCGATACCTACTAACGTCAAGGGGCTACAGCAATTTCTAGGATGTAGTGGGTACTCTCGTAGGTTCATACGCAACTACTCAATAATAGCCGCTCCCCTAACCGATCTTATGAAGAAGGGCGTAGATTTCATATGGTCTGAGAAGCATCAACAGGCGTTTGATACCTTGAAAGATGAACTGTGTTGTTCTCCTATATTAAAATTTCCTGACTTCGGTAAGGAATTCTTTATTGCAACAGACGCCTCAGACCTAGGAGTAGGTGGGGTATTGCTTCAGTAATATGACAAACAGTTTTTCCCTATAGCTTTTTATTCACGTAAACTGAGACCTTCCGAAAGTAAATATGCAGTAATAGATAAGGAAGGGCTAGCTATTGTTAACTCACTAGTGCATTTTAAGTTCATAATATACGGTTATCCCGTCAAGGTTCTTACTGACCATAAGCCCCTAACCGACTTCTTTAAAGGCTTTAGTCACAGTCCCAAAAGAACTCGGTGGCATATGATCATCCAAGACTTTGGCGCGAGGATTGGATATCTACCTGGGAAAGCAAATATCATTGCTGATGCATTATCACGCAACCCCGCGTCATCTTGTACGGAGCCATTAGCTGAATTAATAGATATATCAACATCCATGCCTATTGTTAAAACTGTATCTGAACAGGAAGACCTGGGTTGGAGCGCTGAACTGATACAGACTGAACAAAGAAAAGATCAGCAATTAGAAAAAATAATAGATGCTTTGAACGGAAATCCTAAGGAAAAGGAATATATAAAGTATACACAGCAGAATTATATAATCAAGGATAATATTCTGTGTAGATCCGTGACAAGGAAAACCAGCAACACACCACAGGTGACTAACGACCAGGTAGTGGTACCAATCTTACTTATACCAATGTCTTAAACTGGTTGCATTCCAATCCATTACATGGTCATCCAGGGTTCTCTATCATGTCACAGAAAGCCAAATCATTATTTTATTGGCATACGATGCTTACAGATGTAAAAAAACACATAGCTAATTGTCGCACTTGTCAGGAAAACAAAGGGCACACGAAAACACCTGTCAGCCTAGGGGCTTATCCCGTGCCCAATCAACCCTTTGAAAGAGTACACTTAGATTTATTAACAGGGTTTTACGAGTCAGACAGAGGAAATAAGCACCTCTTAGTAATCATAGATGCCTTGACTCGATATACAGAACTGATAGCGCTAAAAACTAAAACCGCGATCGAATGCGCTAGGAAGTTTTACGAGTGCTACATTTGTAAACATGGAATTCCACACATGATAATCTCTGACTCGGGTGGAGAATTCAATAATCATTTCCTTAACTCGTTGTGTGAATTCCTTTGCATAAAGAAAATCAATACCATGATCTACCACCCAGAGTCTATTGGGCTAGTGGAAAGATGTCACCGCACGAGGCACTATACGGTACCCCCCCAGCTAGAACACCTTTCCATGTATTTACGCCTACAACCCATTTATCAAATCCTCTAAAGGATGTTATGGATGCAAGTATAAGTCGATATAAGAATTTAGAAGAATCACAAATCATAATGAAAAGAAATCATGAAAAAATAGCTAAGCCAACTAAAACATATACCGTGGGTGACAAGGTATACATACAAGTATATGTACGCAAGGGACTCAACTACAAACTGACACCTAAGTTTGAAGGCCCGTTTAACATTTTAGAAATATTAACGGCCAATAGATTTAGAGTTCAAAACGTATCCCAACCCACTGATAAGAGAATAATACCACTGGCACATATAAGAAATTAAAAGAAGGGTAGAAAGGAAGAGAGGGAAATTTTGTATCTATGAAACTTGTATAATAAATTATGTATATATAATATCTGTATGAAACCATTTTTTTTAACGTGTAATTACATATATTTCACTCATTGCAGGTTTCCAAAATGAAGCTTATATTGTTAGGAGTGGTACTGTTCGTTCTGACATCTTTGTCGTGTGGGAAAAGCCCTAAAACAAAAAATATAAATTTTTCACATGGCACTATTATTGAAAGAACAGAAGACGTTTTCATTACAGCAAGCAATATATTTATAGAAGTTGATTTGCGAGCAATTTTCCTGCCAGAGAATGACGTCATTAACCTAAAGAGCGACCTGTCGAGGTTCGCTGAATCGTTAAACCAATTGCACCAACGTCATTTTCCTTTTAATCCAGAGATTTCGCTAGCACAAACACTAAGCGTAGCAGAAATGTTATCATACGACTTGCAAAATAAAAACTGCCGAGGCAGAATGTCTGGCTCGAGATCTGGTGATGTGGACTGTGCGGCACAATAGCCTAGAAAGACGTAACCCGTTTATCTTTGCTGCACTAAACATCTTTGGATCTGTTACAAGTTTAGGCTTAGGAATTTCAAATCGTCTTAAAATTAATGATCAGAATAAGAGAATTGAGTTTTTGCAACATGAAAACGAATTAGTTTTTTCCGAACTTCGTAAACAATTATCATCAATTAATCAACTAATGAGTTTGGTGAACGAACATTCTAGTAATATCGATCAGATTATGGAAGTGCAACACTTGCTGGCAACGTTAGCGTATTATAGTTCTAAAGTAGATCATATCCATACCAAAATTTCACATTTTATTGAAAAATCAAAAGACTATGTGGAAGCTATCATGCTAGCCACAAAGGGTGTTTTATCGCCACATCTTTGCCTATTAAAGATCTGACTTTAACTTTGGAGAACAGACGGGAGAAACTGGGTTATGTTCCCTTGTTAGACGCCCATAAGATAGAATTTTATTATAGTTTAATATCATTAAGCGTTGAGAATTACAGGATCATGATTACCATTCCCTTTGATTCTTCTGATGCCTGACAAGCATACAAAATCGCACCGTTCCCAACTTTCATGACGAATAACTCAAGTCCAGTAATATCCAATCTGACGGGACACATATTGATTTCCCCTGATAAGGAAACATATACGGTCATCAAGGACTTAGATAAATTCACTCACTGTTCAGATGCCATGAATAATAAAGTTTGTACAGCTGACTCCTTTGAATTCCATCATATATCAATGGATTCATGCGAGTTAGGTATAGTGCTAAACGGTTCTCTCTCCCATACACACAAAGGTTGTCTGAAAAAACTTTATCCTTTTGACGATAATAAGTTCAATTACAGGCTGAGCAACGGATCGTGGATGCGATACGACAAGGAAGGATTTCAAGTCTCGTGTCCAGACGGATCAACGGCCTACTTCCGGATATTCGTTGCCGCTGACGGATGTAACGGAACGTCAACGAACTGCACGATCCGAGGAGTTTACACTATCATCCGAGAACGAGCTAACTTCGCGAATTTTTCGTGGACAAGCACTATCATCCCAGCATTACCTCTTTCCTACAATGCGAAAGTGGCCCATCATTTGATGCAACTAGCTGAGATGGACCACACGTCAAGGACTTATGCCGAGGAGGATATGCTGGCCGTGAAATGCGTTACGGTGGTGATTCTCATCGCCTCTTAACATATTTGCTTGGCGTAGGTTGAGGCGAACACAGATGGATCTTCAGAGGAACGTCGTGACCCGCCCAGACAACATTCCTATTGCGCTAAAAGCGTTTAATATTAGAGCTATTTGAAATTGGCCATTTCACTTGACTCGGAGGAAAATTATTAGGAATTGAGTTGTGTGTGAAAAGCAGCTTGTACGCTGGCAATATGTATGACAAGAAACTCCGAGACATTGCATTCCATACTTATATCTATATAATTATAAATATGAATTATAA
>NC_061100.1:45294290-45302820 GCF_015104395.2 Macrobrachium nipponense
AAATCTTATTTTTATGAATGAACGAATCATGAAATCTAAAATGCAGCGTTCAGCCATTAAGAGCGAAAGGCTGTAAAAACGAGCGAGTTAGAGAGGGCAGTGAAGTAAAGAAATGTAAAGAAATCCAGAATATATATGAGATGAAGATCCTGTTGATAAAATTGTTCAAAGTTGCTAAAAACTTATCAGTTTCAGAATCGAGTACTATGACGAATTCAATAGTCTTTAGCAGTCACTGACAAGGGTGACTGACTCAGTTCTGTTCTGAACTTTGTTGAAATATTTTGTTAACTGATTCCAAGCAGGATCTTGTCAAGCTGATGACCTTATACCTTCAAGACGTTTAAATTAAAACCTTACAAGATCAAATCTTACATCATGATCAATCGTGCCATTATTTTTCTCATTTGGTAATCGTGACAGGGTATCTGCCAAAACTTATTTCCTTACCTGGCTTGTATTCAGTGTCAAAATTATAGCCTTGCAATTTCAATACATCCTTTGTCAATCTGGGAGGGTCATTTACAATGGTTTTTGTGTGACCATTACCAGAGCTTTATGGACAGTTACTACCTTGAAATACTACCATACAAGTGTGTGTAAAAACGATTAACAGCAAACACAATTGCGAGTATTTCTCTTCCTATATACGCATATCTTTTTTGAACATCAAAGACTTTGATTCATATTCAACATTCAACCAGTTTGCCATTCTGTAACAATATCGTGCCTAATGCCCTTTAACTAGGATCTGTTTATAATACTGGAGTAACATTGGTAATAAAGTATTTATTATTTATCATGGAGAGACGGATATGTAGTACATGTTGGCCATGCCTTTGCCGCGCTATCACAACATGATCAGTTGAAGTATAACATCTTATTATGACACATACATATATGTTACAACCTTATCCCCGACGGAAGCAAGAAACCATCTATTGGAAAGTAAGAGAGCTGGTGGAAAACGGAAAACAAAACGCTGTTATCCTCCCCAAAATGTGGTTTGATGCCGATTAATGTAATTAAAAGGCAGAGCATACCTTCCAGTGCTCTCTGAAGTTGCTGAAAAATAATCCTCAAGTCCTTATAATTATCTAGAAACCTGCCTCCTGGCCCCTGATGTTCGTACAGAAAACATTAAGGCATTTGTGATGACCTTTGACCAGGGATATGAGTCCAGACCTCTCCAAATGGATTTTAGCACTAAACAAGCCTTGTAAAACAAGGGTTCGTCAAAACTTTCACGCACACATATATATGTGTGTGTCCGTGCGTTTTTTTGTAACTGTATACTTTAAAAATGGTGAACCTACTGAAAATTTCATGTTCAATTGAATAGGGTTTTTTTACAGTTTGCAATCCACCTTCTATATTCATATTTATAAGCTATGAGCAGAATTAGATAAAATTTTATGCAGTACATTCCACTAAAAAGTAATTTTTAATTGAGTTTTTACACTTCCTGTTATATACAATGTGAACCTTTATCATGACGTTAGTACGAACATTTTTCTGAAGTATTAAGTATTCGGATTCTGTTTAACTGCTGAGAATAAATTATATGAGAATATGGCTAGCTTGTGTAATACTGTATTGATTGAATATGACTATAGTATATATTACATTTATTCATTTGATAATTGTGTTTATCTCTCTCTCTCTCTCTCTCTCTCTCTCTCTCTCTCTCTCTCTCTCCCAGAGACCTGTCTAATTACCCCAGCCCCATGATGTTCACTTTGCTCTGTTTTCACTCTTTGTAATTCCTCCTTCCTCTGGAATCTCACTGTCTTGTAGAATATTCATAATGACATCACATACAAAACCGACTTCACATCAGAGACTCAGACTCAAGTCAGTTTGAGGCCTGACATTCTGCCATGTGTCTGCTTGTTCCATATTTATGGGCCAAGATAGTGCAGATTGAAGTGGGACTGCCCTTGGGAGCATCGACGCCTTGAAGCAGACGATCAGCATGCGACACACAATTACCCACATGCATTGTGCGACCCAGTTGCCGCTCTCTCTTAACAAGTTGTTCTGCGCTCCACAGTAAAACTTGGTCGTTCTTACTTGCAGTCGTACTGATGTCGTTGCATCAACAGCAGTTGCAAGGAGACTTTAACGTGTCATGCATTATTGTCTGAGTTTTGTGACTTTTACTGCTGGTTTTGTAAGAAAAATCTGCGTACCGGGTATATGACATTTCTTTTTTCTATTTGTAGCATGTTAACCGTCGCGCTTGCCCCACTTTAGTGTTTGACAATTTCGATTGATGTCGAAGTGATGTTAAGGATAATGAAAGTATCATTTCCCCCCTCGCATCTCATTCCAATTAAGAAACTGTCATGTTGCCAGGAGATTTATGGTGACATTTCAGCTAATTTATAAAGGGGGGGCGGGTGAGGTGGCGCAGAGGGGTGGGTGTCTAAGAAGAAAGAGGGCGGGGGAGGGGGGAAGGAAAGGAGCTTGTCTGCCATTCCATGTAGACACGTTCGTTGCTGGTGGTTTTTCCCCTTAGCTTGACTCTTAAGACTTAATTGAAATTTAGCCGTTATTAATTACCTCTTTAGCCTGCCACGAAGACAATGCATCAGGGTTTCTGCAATTATAACATAAATACTTGGGTATTACAGTTATGCGTGTGTCTGCTTGTCTGTCTATCTGTCATCCTCTCTCTCTCATATGTGTGTGTATATATATATATAAATATATATATATAGATATATATATATATATATATATAATATATATGAATATGTGTGTGTATGTATGTATGTATGTATATATATATATATATAATATATATATATATATATATATATATATATATACAATTTATATATGTATGTGTATGTATGTATATATGTATATATATATATATTGATTATATGTCTGCCTGCGCTTGCGACCGCGTGCGTGCTCATTATAGTTTCTAGGCCAGATGATCATAATTTCCATTTTGCAGAGGAATCGGAACCTTTCCTGGTAGTTTCGTTAAATGACCTTCTGTCTAGTTTATAGTTTCCTAGGCTGATGTTAATAACGTTTTTAAAACTTATTTCTATATAATTAGAATGAATTATATGACATGGTTAAGTTAAGTATATCTTTTTACCAGACCACTGAGTTGATTGACAGCTCTCCGTGGGCTGGCCCGAAGGATTAATTTTTTTTTTTACGTGGCTAGGAACCAATTGGTTACCTAGCAACGGGATCTACAGCTTATTGCGGGATCCGAACCACATTATATCGAGAAATTAATTTATAATCACCAGAAACAAATTCCTCTTACTCCACGCTAGTTCTCTTTCCAAACAACTTTATATTTCGGCCCAGACTAGTTTGCAGAACGAGTGATATTGTCAGGAACATTCTCTTCCAGTGCCTTTTTCATCGTATGATAGTATTTCAACACCACACTCATACGCAAATCTTTAGAGTAAATGGGGAATATCCTTGAAGTTGGCCTTAGATATAAATGTTTCTGTGATAACTGTTCCTCTGTAGTTTTCAGAATATGTGCTTCTTGCCGTTGTCCGTGTATCGTCTAATATAATACCGGGATGTTTTAATATCTTACTACAGTTCTCTCATCATTAAAGAAAGTTGTGGTTGGTCTTACTTCATTGCTCATATGTTTTATTTGGCTTAGGAAATGAAAAAAAAAATTGTTCACGGTGGAAAAACAAAAAAAAACCCTCCTCTGACCAGAAAAATGTCAAGTTTTTACTTAGCGAAAATTATTTTATGGCATCATTTAACTATTTCTAAAAATAAATAAATAAATAAATAAGTTTGAGGTGTTCAAAATCAGCAACGTGTGTGTGCGTGTTTTGAAAACAAACAACTTTAGTTGCTATTAGCAAACTTATGTAACAATAGGTCTGGTAGGTGCTTAGGTTGGCTGGACTCATCATACAGGTTTAAAACTAATTGCAAGAGACATAAATTTAAAACCCCTTTAATAACAAAACAGCTTGGTTTCTCATTAATCTATCTTGTCACAGTCCAACATGGCCCCTCACTACACCTCCCATTTATAGAGCTATAAGGGTGAGTTGGCAAAAGGCGAAGTTGCCTTTTGCAGTTTTTGTGTTGATCCGAAATTACCCTCAAAATTAAAAATGCCATCAACAAAAATGCAATAAAGAGCGCTCGTCATGCTAAAAGTGGTATAGGCAAAAAATGCAATGACTTCTAAACCATTATTCATTTCCGTTGTTCTCACGCTCACTCACTACTAAGTTTAAATTTTAACTTTCATTCTTTTCGTTTATAGATATTTATTTCCTCCATTTTTGCTGAACTCCGATGTTATCTCAAATTCTGAGAAATGCTTATTACCAAGCTTTCTTAATCACTGGTTTTTAACGTAGACGTAAGAGCGTTTGCAACCTTATATGAATGATCTAGTTCATAATCTTCCCAGAACTAGTATTTAATTATTTTTGCTCTCTGGAATTGAAAATTTAGCTGATATTTGCGGAGATTTAAACTATAAATGCTAGATAATTTGTGCTGAGCCAATCTCTGTCGTAAGACGTAAGTTCGTGACTATTTACCAGGAAATATTTCATTTTCAACTGGGGGAAATCATCACAAAGATTCTCCAAAAACTTGGCCTTTGTTTATTTCGTCTCCTTCCCTTTCCGCAGCCTTAGAACTCTTTTATTTTTTGCATTATAAAATTACCATTTCCTTTTTTAGAATAAAACAGAGCCGATTCGTTTTCCCGGTCACAAAGATTATTGCTTCAAGTGTCGAAACAGGCCTTTCTCAGGGAGACTATGTTCATTAACTAAGGGAAATTCCCTGCACTCCTACTCACTGATTAACTCATTACTTCTGTAGTGGCTCTAAATAGAACAGAGCCAATTGCCCTGCTGATCGAAAGAGTGATACTGGTTACGAGTAACACCAGAAAAAAGAATGATGGTGGCAACATTTTGATGCAGATTATGCATGAACCCAGAATAGACTATTAGCAACATCTCTCTTGGGCAACACCCACTTTATCAGAATTCTTGTGACCCCGGAATGGACAGTGCTATGAAAAAAAAAACAGGAATTGTGCCAAAGGTTAGCTCAAAAAGTTAGATTCGAAGACTGAGTTTTTCTCTAATGGTAGTTACGACGTTTTCCAAACATATGGAATTGTCAAATAGACATTACCGTGCTATTTTGTTTGACAATATTGGAAATTCATGTGCAGAGATATTTTCTTAATAATAAAATTAATCAAAATGAACTTCCATATAGAGGTAAGGTAAAAGACTAGTGAATGGAAAATGATCTTGTGTTGAAATCTTACCAAGTTACTTTGTTTAAAGTTAATGAAAGGAAACAACAGTGCTATATCACATCATTTCCTCGTTAATGCAAGCAATATTGCATTAACAAAATCATTTTCATGGGTAAAAGCACTCCTTGAGCTAGCAAAATCCACTATTTGGGATTTCGAATCATCCCTGTACTGTCCTTCACTCCCCCCACTCCCTCCGCCCCCAGAAAAACACACAAACAACAATAGAAATATGTGAAGACTTGTAGTCAGTCGTAGAAGCCTTCATATCACCTATAATGGAGGGTTAAAGAAACGCCTAAACTTCAAGGCATATTTGGGAGTATCGCTAGATTCATTAACAAAAAGGTGATAAGCCTTCAGAGTCATGATATTGATAGTCATATGGTATAGAACTCTGCAGGTGAGTCATTTGAGAGAAATATAAAAATGTAAAAGAAAAAGAAAGTGAAAAGGCGTGGTTTACAGAAAAATAAAAGGAAGAACTGGAAATATGACATAAAAATGAAAGTATTATTCTTAAGTGCTGTCATTAACGAGGATACTTTTTGAGAAGTACAATCAAATGTCAGTACTAAAATAAGTTGCAAAATTTGGTACAGGTGATTAAAATCGACCTGATTCTGCTAACATGGTTTCATCCTCTTGAGTGCTCATTAGGCCTTCATAGCTGAGGCTTGATACCTGTACATGATAACGCTTAGATTCAAATGTTTTCAGAATTTCTAAACAATTAGAACTGCAGAAATCTTCTAAGCTAATCAGAATTTTACAAAGGGTACCACTGGGTACAAGGGCATTTAGCGAAAGCTACTTAACAGACCGAGAAATGTTCGCTGCAAGATATTTAAGGATTCTACGTTATTTTTTTTTCCTTATTGAAAAATAGAAAGATCAAAGTAATTTCAAATTGGTTTGGATATTTTCAATGGCATCCATTACAAAGAAACATATCACTAATGGCATTAAAAAGAAAAAAACACTGTTTACAAAGTGATGAATCTAATGTAACAGTTTTATTACCTCCGGCTTTTTCCATAGGTCTTTGCCGTGCATGCCGAGCCTTTCCTTCTAAGATTTTCTATGAAATTTTGAATAAAATACATAATAAAAAGTTTTCTTATTAGCCTATACGGTTTAAGCTTCCAAGCTCTCTCTTTATGCCAGTTTCCCGTATCTATTAAATGATAATTTTCGTAGAGACTTTACAAAGATTGTACACAGACATTTTGGAGCCGTAAATCTAAAGCTTATGCCTAAGAATCCCAAGACCATTGGCTCGCTCTTCAAGTTTAAAGATCGACTCAGCCCTTTGATGACGTTGGGTGTCGTTTATGAATACACTTGTTCCAGATGTAATCTTGGATCTGCCCAGGGTCTTCTCGGGGTCAGAGCCGATTCTCATCAAGGCGTTAGTTACAGAACTGGGTGTAAGCTATCTAACCCAGAAACTTCTTGTATAAGGAATCACTCTATTAAATGTCTTACACCCTTTTATCAAAACTACACAAATTGGAAACCCTTACCTGTTGTCAATGGCACCCTCTGTCTGCAAACATGTCATTAGGCTATTATGCTCACATAAATACAAAAATATACTATTTATTACCCAAAGCAGATGAACATAAAATAGAACAAAATTATTAATAAGTCATAGTGATAAAAACCCAATTCTGCCCCACGAAGAAGTCTATTATCATTATTCCACTCTCCTGGCTAAGTACTCACTCCCAGACTCAAAATGTCAATCGTTTCATTGTATTAGTCAGGATAGAGAATCCCGTCTCTAATATCATGGAATAGAGCCCATCTGTAATAAATATACATAACATAATATTGAGTAAAGAGATACACTTCACACTTCTCTCTTTTCAAAGGCAATATTAAGTAAAAAGATACATTTCACCCTTCTCTCTCTTTTCAAAAGCTACTGTTTCTAAGTCATATAAAATATGTGTCGACCTCTTTCCTCTCACAAAAAGGAATGTGCCTCTCGCAAGTCCCTTGGTCGGTTAGACCTGTGACATCCGTACAAACGAATGTACATACTCGACACACCCCAAACTGCCTTGACAACAGTACGAATAGCTTCCAGATTAAAATGCTTACGTATCAGATTCCTTCATTCAAGGCTGCCTCTACAGCTCAATCTGTCTCCAAGCAAGACATGATATGTAATTCACTAACACATTACACACTTGTAAGAAATGTAAAACTACAATCAAATATAAAGATTTTAAAATTATTGGCCAAACAAATGAACTCAACGAACTGTTGATTTTGGAAATTCTAAACTTCAAACTACGAGTTCCGACTCTAAACAACCATTCCTCTGCTGTCCCTTAGTATGTGGCCTAAATTTTCTGTCATTTTTTGTGTCTGTTGACGTTTACTTTTCGTGCGTTTTTATCTTTGATGCCGAAAGGTTGGTTAAGTGTGGAGCTGTTTTTGGCTGTAGTTTTATGAATATATGAAGTTTGCTTTTGATTGTGTGTTGGAGTTCTTTTTATGTATTTATGTAATTGTGCTGAGATATCAATGTTCTTTTCGTTATTTATAAATGTTTTATACTTCTAGTCTCATTTTTAATCAAGTATGCACGTAATTTAACTCTGTGAGTTGTAATTTTATCATATAATTGTTTTAGAGTTTTCAACTATTGGTTTTTGTAATCAGCTCTTATTTTATGTTAACATATAGTATTTTATTTTGTAGAAAATCCCTGAAGACGTGACGGCGAAGGTTATCACGGAAAGTAGGATGAAAGCAAAATGTGAATCTTATCGTCTTCCTGACCTTAATCTTCATCGTGCGAATAAGCGCCTTTGGCGTCTGATGCTAGTTGTTATATATATATATATATATATATATATATATATATATATATATATATATATATATATATTATATATATATATATATATATAATATATATATAATTTATACATAAAGTCCTTCATAACAAAGAATTGTATCGATAAACGCGGGTATATTAAACAATCGACGTACTTCCTACCAGCATACCACTTGTTATATATATATATATATATATATATATATATATATATATATATATATATATATATATATATATATATATGGGGGGGGGAGGGTAACAGAAGATGTAATAGGAATTTTGATTTCGAAACAAAGAAATATTGACTGTGTATATGGGATCCCTATCACGGTTCTACCGTTCAAGGCAGCAGTTCCCTTGTCGAAAGT
>NC_061100.1:45303320-45328320 GCF_015104395.2 Macrobrachium nipponense
TTCCCTTGTCGAAAGTCCATATCCTTCCAGTTAGGACTTTCAGAGAGATATTGGGACTGGATGATGTGTCAAACACTGGAAACGAAAACTCACGGGCGATATTGTCCGCTTTCAAGGGTCATACTGTTGCACTCTGTACCGAAGAAGGGGACGTGAAAAGGTATTGATAAATGTCACAATAAGGAAAGGAGACAGTTATATTGCCAGCATTTTATAACAGACTCTCCCAGTAGAAACAGAGAATAACAATTAAAATACATATATGTATATGTATATGTATATATATATATATATATATATATATATAATATATATTATATATATATATATATATATATATATATATGGTAAAGTCAGGTGTAGCGTGAAAGATCGTTGAATTGAATAGAGAATGTAGGTCATGCAGTGCTGCAACGGAAATTGACAGTAAGAGGTTTGAAAGGTGTAACAGTGGTTAAAACCTTTCGGTTGCACTAAGAATCAGTTCTTAGCAGGGGTTGGAAAGTAAAATGAAAGAAAGAGAATATGAAAGGAGGTACAGTAAAATGAACAAAGAGGTTACAGGGCGGCACTAACCACCATACAGAGGCGCGAAAGATCGTGAATCGTGTTTGGTTTTGGTTATGGTCAATCGTGTGACTTGTCAAGGATCTTCATAATGTTGACGGACAAAACTTTCATAATATGAATCACTCAAATTTGTCTGCTGATATGGTTCCACTTGTTACTCGTTGTAATAAGTGAAACAAAAAAATGATATTATTTTATATATATTTGTTATTTGTCCTTATGAACTTTTCTTTAATGCAAATAAATAGTACAGGGTAGCCTACCACGTCGACCCACACACCGTCCACCTTACCTGGCCGGCTAATCTCCTCAAGTATCTCTGGGCGCCAAACACGTGTAATCAACAAAAAGCATATGTCATGCATCTTTTGTACATATATTATCATTCATATTAATGTTATGTTAATATACCACTATTAACACATACATTTCAATATCAGTTACGTACATGTATCATGACTTCATTCGTGTTTCGATCATCGATTGATGTGCATCTTTTTTCACCTCGTGTCAGGCACTACATTTCCGCTCGCAAAAGCTATTGACTAGTCTGGTTGTTGTTTGAATAAATCAGTAAGTTTGTCGACGGAGCTTCAACTCACGCCTTCGTTACAACAGAATCAAGATTTCACGTTATTACAGCACTCTATTGAAGCATATGCGACTAAAGGAATAATAAGCATCATTGTTTTAATTCTGTTGAAGCTCTCCTTGTTGTGCTCCTGTTAGTGATGCAATGCTTGCCATGATAGGTATTGCTCTTCATCATCACGTTTGTTCTATGAGTGCATTTGTATCATTATCCAATTTTCTCTCTCTCTCTCTCTCTCTCTCTCTCACACACACACAGACATTCTCCCTGTATACTCCAGTATCTATACATAACCTATATATATATATAAATATATATATATATATATATACTATATATATATATATTATATATATATATATTATATATACATATATATATATAATATATATATATATATATATATATATATATATATATATATATATATCAATAACGCAGTTTCTGTCTGCTTATTCGCTATGCACACCACCCCAGACTATGACAGCTAGGGTTATCAAATTTTTACCATACTCCCTTCGTAGCCTCTCCCTCCCCCCCCCCTACCCCCCCCCGACAAGGTTTTAGTCAAAATCCGAAATTAGAGGACTGCTTCTAAGAGCAATCATAACCCGTCTGCCATACTACCATTTTTTACAACTTTCGGTGTTGACATCTATGTAAAAGTTTTTTTTTTTTTTTTTTTTGGGGGAGGGGAGGTTTGGGGAGGGCAATGGTACAGTGGGGGCGGACGTGTTGGAGGTCTCTCTAGCGTTTCTTCACAGAAAAGAAGGGTTTTTCACCCTTGGTGATTATACCTCTTATAGTAAGTAATGTGTTAATACTGTCTCCACGTAATACTCGGCGTGTAAGCCGGAGAGTGTTGTGCAACTGCAGATATTCTAGTATTCTTTCTGCTCCAATCAGTGCCTTAGAAATCTTTCAAATTACAGCTACTCGAGGCCTATTGGTCCTGGGAAATGGGTAAGAGAATGCAGTGTATGTGTTAGTGCTTGACCCTTCCCTTACCATAAAAATGTCATCCGACCAACCTCCAACCGTTACGCAAGTGACCCTCGCACCTACTGGTGCCTGTGCCCCCCACACAAGTTCTGTACTCGCGAACAATTGTCTTTACTTTTTACAATACCAATCGAACTGTTCCGACGTCGAGTCCACTATTCAATCTGTCGGTGATGTCTTCTCTGATGAGGAAATCAACGTTGCTTATACGAAATGCAAAGATCTGATACCAGAGAGCATTCTCAAGGAGCGATCCGCGAAAAACTTGTCCTCTCACAAGAAAATATCATATATCACTAAGTGGCTAAGGACCTGCTTGGTGGAAATCTACGCTGATGACCCTTACAATCTGCCTCCAAAGGAGCCTGCTGACCTAAGCCTACCTTCGGTGTACTGCACGGTAAAAAATGCCTTCCAAACAGCAAAATCCCTCTCAGAAATAAATGGAAAAAACTCGGAAAAAATCGAGGAGACAAATGATAAATTATCAAGAATCTGGGACGTGATCAAAGGACTACAGGAATCCCTAGACAGTCTTAAAACGGTGGAAACAAAAAATCTCACACGGATCTGGGATGCGATCAAAGGAGTGTAGGGATGGATAAACAATCGCACAGATAGCCACCAGACTCCTATGAATGTGGCATCCAGTTTTTCCTCCCCTCCCAGCAACACGGAAGTGCCCCCATCACCTATAGACCATTCTGAGGGGACTGTTGGTCTCCCGACCTCTTCTCCCTCCCCAGTGTCTCTGGTGGAAGATAGATCTCCGGTGATGATTACCAGCCCTCGTGATCCGCCCCACCCTATCTCTCCCCGCCAATCCCCCATCGTAGATGCAGATGAGGGTGATCATGAGGGTTCTGGCGGCTGGCAGATACAAACAAGCAGAAAGAAGAGAAGAACCTCTCGTTTGGCCGCTGGACCGGAGCCCAGCATTCGTGCTTCACCTGAGAAAAGATATCACGTAGTAATTCACAATCTTCGCTCATCGGTGACGCTAGACGCCATAGTGGAAAGAGTCAAGTTTCTCACTGGCTCTAACCCACTCATCTTTCATGAACTCCCATGCAGAAGTAAACAAAGTGGCTTACAGGATTACCTGCCTATTTCAACACCTTGACACTCTTAAAGACAAGAATTTCGGTCCTAATATATTAGTTTCAAGATATAACCTAATCTGGGACCAACCACCCCCAGGTGAACTTACTGACACTCCAACCAGGGTCATTTCCACCACAAGTGCCAGCCAACCGCCCACGGCGAGTGATTGCCCACTCCCCCTGGCTAACCCCCCATCCATCCAAATGATCAGCGCATTCATCTCCCATCTTCGTGAGTAGCCATGGATACATTAAACATAATCTCTTGGAATATTTTTGGCCTCAAGCGGAACATTTCTCTCCTAAACATGTTCTGCAAAAACTTCAATGGCATCATTGCATTGCAAGAAACGCTCCTCTGGCCACATGACCTTGTCATCTGCAATTCAATTCATGAAGACTTCAGAACCCTCTCGACTTCATCGATGCAAGTTACAGATCAAATCATAGCTGGTCGCCAGAAAGCGGCCTTTCTTTCCTGTGGCACAAATCGTTAGACAATATGATAAAGGTGATGACCTACAGGAGTGACAGATTGCAGGGGCTTCAAGTGACAGTAGGGAACTCTAAAATCCTAATAATTAATGTTTATATGTCATGGGAAAATAATAATAATTTTGATCATTACTGCATGATCCTAGGGGAGTTACACAGTATTATTCAAGATTCTCCTGCTGATCATATTTGTATAATCGGGGACCTTAATTCTCACCCCACAAAACAATTTTATAATGAACTTACTCGCTTCTGTCAAAATCATGCTCTCCAATTAGTGATGTAATGCTCCTCCCTCTCTCCTCCTATTCATTCATGATTCTATTATGACCTGCAATACTCGCTACGATCTTCCAGCGGGCTACAACCACATCCCATTACAGGTGTCATTCAGTAACCCATCCCTCCCTACCGTGAACCCCATAACTGACCTCCCACCAGTGGCAAACTGGGATTCTAAAAACCAACAGAAAACCAGATACGTTAGGGCGACCACGGAAACCAGGTTGCGGTCAATAGTTCAACTGGCAGACGCCTTACTTTGTACCAACACAAATTGTAGAAATGACCACCACGGGAGGGATCTGAATGAATTCTGTTCGAACATAATCTCTGCTATGCTTGCTTCGGGCAGGACTGCCTATAGATTTCGTCAAGGTAATTCTCGTAATATATCTGGATGGAATGACTTGGTTAAAGATCTGTATACATACTCACGAAAATGTTTTTACTGTGGAGGCAAAATGGTAGCCCGAGGGAAGGACACACTGCATTACTAATGAGGTAGGCGAGAGCACAATTCAAACTTGCTCTTAAGCATTGCAGGTTAAATGAAAAACAACTAAGAGCCAATGCAATGTCTAGAAACTTAGAATCTGGTGATCATCCTCGTCTTTGGAAAGACATCCAGTCCTTAAATCCCAAAACTAAAAAGCTATCACAGAGAGTAGGGGAAGGAGTCAGAGACAAAGCTATCACAAGTATCTGGGGTGATCACTTTAACAATATATATCCTGAATTGCGTGAATGATCAAAACTCCTGAAGGGATGTAGATAACCTCCTTACTGACAACATTCAACTTCATTTTGCCGACTGTATTACGCCAGGTAACATCAGCGATGCCATACACAGCCTACCTAATAATAAATCGCCCGGCTGTGATGGTCTTCCCGCAGAGGCTTCCAAATTCTGCCATCCGATAATTTACATTTTGCTAGCTGCCCTATTCAATGCGTGCATAATTCACCAGTTTTTTCCAGTCTCCCTACTCTTAGTTTACTTGATATCATTAATCAAAAACAAGCAAAAGGATGCAGCTGACCCTGGCAACTACTGGCTGACTGCAATCACAACGATCACATCGAAGATACTTGAGTCGGTTTTTCTAGTGAGACTTCTCCCCTTTCTACACACCACTGACGACCAGTTCAGGTTTAAAGCAAACCACTCAACCGACACCTGCATCTACATACTAAAAGAATGGCTGAACTACTACCTATCATCAGCCTCTCCTGTTTTCGTTTGTTTTGTAGATGTGAGAAAAGCATTTGACAGAGTAAACTACCTGAAGCTCATCCTGAAGCTGCATAAAAGGAGCACACCCCTATATCTAATTGGCATTTTACATTACTGGTTCTCCACACAGTAATTCTGTGTCAAATGGGGTAACATATTATCATACACCTTTGGCTCCCTAACGGGCTTCGGCAAGGGGGCATTCTCTCTCCATACCTGTTTAATACGTACACAGATGCCTTGAATGTCAAACTGAACTTGCTCCCAATCGGATGCACTGTCAATGAAACAACTATAAACAACCTCTGTTACGCCGACGATATGGTTCTGATTTCCCCATCAGTGCAAGGTCTCCAATGACTCATCGACACTTGCCGCCAATATCCAGAGGAATTTGATATAATCTACAATGAAACCAAGACCTAGTGCATGTTGCTGCTCCCAAGATCGCTTAAGCATATTGCAGAACCACAAATTTTCCTCGGAAACCACCGGCTGGAATTTGTGCACGAATTTCCGTATTTGGGTCACATTATCACCAACGACCTAAAAGATATGGTACACACTGAACACAGGCGTCGTAAACTATGTGCAACTGGCAACATGATTGCAAGGAGGTTTGCCCTCTGTCACCGAGACGTGAAACTGCTGCTCTTCCGCTCGTACTGCTACAGTATCTATGGGTGTTCCCTTTGGACGAACTACCCGAGAGACCATGAGATGTATCACTGTTGTGCACAATGACATTCTAAGATGCCTCACTCTGCCACACAGTTGTTCATAGAAAACCACCAGGACAATTTAAAAATCATTGTAAGGCGAACATTGTCCAGTCTGGTAACCCAAGTGAGAAACAGCAGCAACTTGCTCATACAAAGCATCCTAAGGAGTGAAGCAAGAAGAAGATCTAAATTGTGGGAAAGATGGGAAAATGAGGCCTTTGTCCCCTAAAGGACTTAATCTCTGTATTGGCAAGATGTCATCTGCAGATTTTGTCATTATTATACTTATTGCTGATATTTTTACTTTTTCATTATTACTGTGATTACTATCAAGTTAAAGTTTTTTTACATTCAATTTTCGTATTTAGCCCTCTAGACCTGACTACTATAACCGCCTAAGGTCTCTAGTTGAAATTTAAGTTATATAATCTGTGCACTAACTGTTATAACTCTCAATGCATTTTTTTCTCACCAATATTATTACTGTTATTACCAGTATTATGATTACTATCTTTTGTGCTACCTCAGCTATTTTGTGGATAAATGCCAATTACGCATTTTTTTTATCATGTTGTCTCATGTATCTAGATTGTGTATGTTACTGTGTATTTTGTATATTCCATGTATATGGCCCTGAGCTGAAATAAAGGATATTATTATTATTATTATTATAAGGCACCCTCAGTAGTAAAGGTGGGCAACCCCCCATGAGAATGGGGGTCTGAGGGTTTCCCACACTCTTTCCTTCTTTCTCCTCCCTAACTCCCCCTCTACGCCCTCTTTCTCCAAAACACCCCCTTTACCTCTCTACTTTCTCTGAAGGGGGTGTAGTGCCTGCAGTGTACCTTCTGCAGTGCACAGCAGGCAGTACTTAAGGGTTATTGCAGCGTCCCTTCAGCCCCAAGCTGCAACCTCTTTTAAACCTTTTATTTTACATCCTTTCTACCATCTTTCTACCACCTTGCCATCTGACTCTTGTAACTGCGAGGATTTCCTCCTGCTGTATCTAATAATAATAATAATAATAATAATAATAATAAAATAATAATAATAATAATATATATATATATATATATATATATATATATATATATATATATATATATATATATATATATATATATATATATACATATCTATACATAGACATGAGATTAGTGTAAGGAGCTGACAACTACCTCATGCATCAGAACAGAGACTTTGGAACCTCTTTAAATAATGCAAGGAAAATGCTTGCATGTTTCCAAAGACCAGGATAGGCGGGATCCTGGGCAACTGGGGATGCAGAAATGGAGTGTTGCAATTGTGCCCTTTTAAGCTCACTCCTTCATGTAATGCAACCACTACCATGTGAGTGAGGGCTAAACCGGAGTTACAGAGCGTTTGTGCCTTGTTGGAGTCCTAGCCAACTAAAACCCCAGATGAGATTCTGTGCCATTGATTGTGGAACTTCCTATCCGTGGGGGTCTGCTGGTGTGGCCACTGAGACAATTCCTTGGGGATTTTCATGGGTGGAAGAGAAGCAGTCAGGTAATAAGATCCTGGCTTTTCATGGCTGTTGGATGTTTAGTAATTTAAGGGATGCTGCTGTTCAGTCCTGGCGAAAAATAATTTTCTTGGGCAAATTGTGCTGCTCAGTTGGAAGCTGCATTACATTTGGGATCATCTAACAGCAGGGAGACCGTATGTTAGTGTGGTAGCGAAAAAATGTATCCTGGCGACAAAGTATGGAAAACTTTATGGATAAACAGATGCAGTGACTGTGGGACTACTCAACCACCCCCACCTTTTTCAATAGGTCACATCAGAAAGAACATCGAATTAAAGCTCAGATAGAAAGTGAAACCAAGACAAAAAGAGATGATCTAAGAAAAGTTACAATTAAAACACACTTGTGCAAAATGCAATGTTAATAAGTGGTGCACAGACTACAAAGAGGCAATTGCATCAAAGTTAGGTAGTCTCAGTCTCTGTCTCTTCAGTTAACAAGAACAGGAGATAACTAAGCTGAGGAGAGAAATAGAAGAAATATCAAAGGAGCTAAAGGAGCTGACGAACGTTGAACTTGAAGGCAAAAGAAAAGAGGACATCATAGAAAATGAAATTGGAGACCTAAGAAAAAAAGTGTTAGATCTTAGGAGAGAGAAACAGGAATTGAACAACGACATAGTAGAAAACAGAGAGCATATAGTGGGGATTAGAAAAGAATTCCATAAGAACGGAACTAGAAAAGAAACAGAAACTAGACAAGGTACAAAGAAAGAAGCTTACAAGGTTAAAAATTATGAATTTATGAGAGATGTTGGTAGAAGAGTGATAGCAGCCAGAAAACACAATTGTCCCCCAAAAGAATACACACATCGAATATATTTGCTGAAGCAACCTTAATTCGAAACTTGTTAGCAAAAGATCAGGGGTCAAATTTTGTGGCCAAAAATAGAAATAAGAGAAATGTTTAATTCTTACCCAGGTGTAGGAACAAAGGCGATAGCCGAAGCAGTAAGTGTAATTAAAGTTCAGGGAGGAGGAAACCACTTACATCTAAAATATGGAAGAACTGGCAAGACAGATGGTCTTGTAGCTGACCTGAGGTATGTTGCAGAAAATATCCGTGATAAAACTGATTATGGCATTCTCGTAGCACTTCTGCCTAGAACTAACATAAGCCACTACTCACTCAGCAAGGCAATTGGAATCAATGACAGACAGGAGCAAATATGCCAAGAAAAGGGTATTAGGTTTTTAAACTTTTGGGACAAAAAAAGGTTCAAAAGAAGAGCCAGGAGATTATCGACCAATCTGGCTAACTTCAGCCCCTTGCAAGATTTTTTTTAGTCCACAATTGCAAATCAAATTGTGGATCCCGGTGATGGAAACAAGTTGTTAAACTGCCAACACAGTTTCACACAAAACACATGGTGCCTATCAATCTTCTTGGAATTTTTTCATAACATGCTTGGTGCTTACGACAGTAGTAGAGCAACAGATATACTCTACTTAGATTTCTAAAAGGCCTTTGACAAAGTTCCACACAAGAAACTAATGATAAAAGTTAGAGCTTTAGGAATTGTAGGAGAAATAGCAGACTGGATCGAAGACTGCCTAACTAACAGAAAACAGAGTCGTAATAAATGGTGAAGAATCAGAATGGGCAGAGTTCCTCAGGGTTTTGTCCTTAGCCCACTCGTGTTGTAGGCTTAACTAGCCCTCTTACGCCGACTGGACGTATTTTACGTCGACTTACAAAAGTTTTTTTTAAATTCGCGGAAAAATACTTATAGGCCTAGCAGCCTAAAACTTTTGAATCACGCGCCTTGGGGGATGCTGGGAGTTCACGGATCAAGGTGTTGTTTTGTGTACAATCGTTATGCAGGCGCGCAAGCGCGAATTTCTTTCTTGCCGCACTAAAAAGTATCTGTGACACATCTCGGAAATTATTTCGTCACTTTGACATAATTTTTGTACCACTGTAAATTAGCCGTTACATGAAGTATTATATATGAAAATGTGTGCATTTTTATGTAGAATACAACAATAAAATACTCATGATTGTAGCTTTTATCAGTTTTGAGATATTTTCATATAAATAACGATAATTGCCAAAATTTCAACCTTCGGTCAACTTTGACCATACCGAAATGGTCGAAAAACGCAATTGTAAGCTAAAACTCTTATATTTCAGTAATATTCAATCATTTATCTTAATTTTGCAACTAATTGGAAGTCTCTAGCACAATATTTTGATTTATGGTGAATTTATGAAAAAACTTTTTCCTTACGTACGCGCGGTATCTCTTCCGAAAAAAATCATACATTTTAAAATTACCCGTTATATAAAGTTTTATATATGGAAATGTGCGCAATTTCATGAACAATACAACTAAAAACAACCCATGGTTGTAGCTTTTATCAGTTTTGAGATATTTTCATATAAATAACGATAATTGCCAAAATTTCAACCTTCAGTCAACTTTGACTCTACCGAAATGGTCGAAAACGCAATTGTAAGCTAAAACGCTTATATTCTAGTAATATTCAAGCATTTACCTTCATTTTGCAACAAATTGGTAAGTCTCTTAGCACAATATTTCGATTTATGGTGAATTTATGAAAAAATAACATTTTCTTTACGTCCGCACGGTAACTCTTCCGAAAAAATCATACGTGCGATTGTGGTAATGTTTGCACCATTTTAAATTAGCCGTTACATAAAGTTTTATATATGAAAATGTGCGCAATTTTCTCATTTTTTCTCATTTTTGAAATATTTGCATATAAATCACGATAAATAGAAAAAAAACCACGTTCGGACAACTTTGACTCTACCGAAATGGTCGAAAAACGCAATTGTAAGCTAAAACTCTTACAGTCTAGTAATATTCAGTCATTTATCTTCATCTTGAAGCAAAATTCATTCCGAAGTCTCTAGCAAAATATTTAGATTTATGGTGAATTTAAAAAAAAAATCTTTCCTTCCCTCCGCCAGAAACCTCCGAAATGCGTACGTCCCATTCTCGGAATATTTGCTCCGTTTCATATTAGGCATTTCATAGAGATTTATATATGAAAATGTGCGCAATTTCATGTAGAATAAAACAAAAAATATTTGAAGGTTGTAGCTTTTCTTATTTCCGAAATAATTGCATATAAAAAAAATATATATAAAAAATTCGACTTTCGGTCAACTTTAACTCGTCAGATATGGTCGAAAACTGCAATTGTAAGCTAATAATCTTACAGTATAGTAATATTCAATCATCTGTCTTCACTTTGAAAGAAATTGGAAGTCTCTAGGACAATATGTAGATTTATGGGGAATTGGTTTTTGAAAAAAAAAAATATTTGTTTACGTCCGCGCGTTACGAATTCATGCATTATTTTGTGATAATATTTTCTCTGTGTTGCTTTTATCGTTTTACAATGTATTATATACCAAAATGATTGCAATTTAGTGTACATTACAACGAAAAAAAAATAACTTGTTACCTTTAACCGTTTTGCGCACAGCGCGATTTGAATACAATTAAATATGAAATTTCGTTTTTGCGCTATCATATATCGCATTATTTATATATGATAAATATAATTTTTTTCATTTCTGATGGTTCCATACTAAACTTCAGCCAATGACAAAAGAAGGAGCCAAAAATGAACTCTTAATCTATAAAACTAAGCGCGCTGTGATTTTTTGAAAAAAATATTTTTTCTGCTTCCGCGCTCACTCTGAAACACCTCCGGCACACGGGAGACAATTTTTTTTTACCGCTTCGGCGTAAGAGGGCTAGCAGGATAGCCAAATTTAAAGATGGCACCAAACTAGGTGTAAATGCAGCAGACCTAGATGCAGTGGAAAGTTTAAGAAATGGTCTAAGGAAAATAGGAGGGTGGACAAAAGATGGCAAATGCCTTTTAACTTCGATAAATGTATTGTTACAAATAGGAATAAACAGCCCTCAAGCAAACAACATGCTGTTTGGGAATGGCATAAATAGTGTAGAACAAGAAGAAGACCTTGGAGTCATTATTACCAAGGACTCAAAATCCACAAAACAATGCATCAAAGCAGAAAAGAAGGCACAGAAACTAGTGGGATACATAAAGAGGGAGTTCAAATACAGAAACAATCAAACGGTGTTGCAGCTCTACACATCAATACTTAAACCACACCTTGAATATACAGTACAGTTTTAGTCACCAACACTGAGAAAGACATAAATAGACTAGAAGGGGTACAAGCAAGAGCCACAATGTTAATTCTATCCATTAGGCTAATATAGATTACCTAAGACGACTAGAGAGCCTGAACAGGTATGGCTGAGAAACACGACGATTGCAAGGACAACTAATTGAAACATTCAAAATACAGAAAGGCATAACAAAGTTAGACAGTAACCTCTTCACATTAAACAAAAACCAGACAAGAAATAATGGATGAAGAACTGAAGAGATACAACACATCTCATTGTGGGAACTTCTTCATATATAAGATATGTGACACATGAAATAAACTGCCATCAGCAGCTGTAAACAGCAGCTATTGTAGACGAGTTTAAAAGAAAGCTTCACTAAATCATTAAAACACTGTGAATGAATCGTAAAACCTGCTCCAAGAAATGTCTCTTTGAATGGACTAATAGGTCTGAGACATCCTAATCCTTGTATCTCTCTCTCTCTCTCTTGTCTCTTTCCCTCTTTCTCCTCCCTACCTCATCCTCTACTCTCTCTCCCTCTCCTCCCTAACACCCCCTATGACTTTTATCTATCTCACTCTCTCCCTTCCCTGTTAAGACAGTTGCTTCAATTACATTGCCCAACATTTTTTATCATATTTCTCCCCTTCTCACGGGCCCCTACCCCCTTCCTAGGACTGTCACTATTCACCTCGGCAATCTCAAAAACTATGGATTAGACATTAATATTTGTAATTTTTAAAAATCTTATTTAACATCACTTCTCACTGCCCCACCCCTTTTCCTATCAGGGGCTGAACTTGGAATAAGGGGCATCAGGAGTGTCACTATTCATCTTAGCGACCTTGAAAACTATAGATTAGACACTAATATCTGTTGTCTTCGGCTATTTTGACACGTCACCCCCTTCCCATCCCCACCCCCTTTGGTGCCAGTGATGTCTTACCCCAACAGAATTCTTTTTCACACAGTAAGTCATATGTAAACTGAAATGAGGTATGTTAACCTTATAGAGTTTATTTAGTTACTAACTATAGAGGTAGAACTAGCCCTGTTTCAGGGAAGCCATTTCTAACCCCAACCCCTTTGGTGGTAGTGATGTCTTACTGCAATAGTATTCTCTTCTAGATAGTAAGTCATATGTACACCAAGTTTGGTTTAAATTGCTCAATGCGTTTCAGTTATGCTGGAACATACATATATATACCATATATCATCCATTTATATATATATATACATATATATATATATATATAAATATATATGTTTATATATATAATATATATATATATATATATATGTGTGTGTGTGTGTGTGTGTGTGTGTGTGTGTGTGTGTGTGTGTAACCTGTTTTTAGGTCAGTGGTCCTCTCTCTACGAAAATACTTTTATCTAGAGTAGATGTCTTCTCCTGCCAGAGATTTATTGCTTTTAGTTGGATTGGTTCGTGTCGGTATGTTATTTGCTTCTTAACGCTAGTATTGACGGATGGTCACTCATTTGTCTGTTTTTCATAAGTTGTATTCTAAAGAGAACTTTCGCTATTACAGTTAATCCCTCATCCTCTTTTTCTGCCGAGAGCGAAAAAATCTGCTGAACGACACAGCACCGACATGCAGTAAATGCGCCTCACTCTCTAAGTTCTCAGTTCCAGAGGTCATTTATTCCTGACACCTCAGTCTCCCTGAGAATGTTGTGCAATCAGAACCTCAAAAGTTCAAGGGAAGATGCAATGCATTACTACTCAAAAATCAACTCTTCTTCTACTGTAAATAATCTATTTGCCTTTCCATATATTTACTCATTATTTTGTAAATAATTTTTTTTCTAATAACTAATGTCATCTTTCTATATGTACATTTATATTCTGCAATTAATTGCAAATGACATCATATTTTTTAGAAGCTTGAATTTCAAATTAGTGGCCCATAAAGCTTATTCCATATGAATAGGATTCATCTTCTGAATAATAATAATAATAATAATAATAATAATAATAATAATAATAATAATAATAATAATAATAATAATAATAATAATAATACTTTATTAAAAGTAATGGCTACTTCAGCCATTACTTATAATAAAGTAATGGCTCTATTTTCCGAATAGCGGCTTTTTCCGTGCTACTTAGACAGGCTAGTAGAGCGCCTATAGAGGTCATGATCAAATAGAGTCAAAATTGGTGTATATATTTGAATTTTACAGATAAACTATGATACCATAGTCATCAAAGTCATTAACGAGATATATATATATATATATATATATATATATAATATATATATATATATATATATATATTATATATAATATATATATATCTTTCTTGAAGCGAGCTTTCGTCGGGACTCCACGGAAGACAACGCCCCCGAACGAGATACTCCTGCAGCCAACGATAATCAAGTTAGCCGTGACGTCCCGCAGCGTAGCGAAACGCCCATCAAAGTAACCGCGCCGCTAAAGAGGTCAAGGCGGCTGCAGGACCTACAGCATCGCAACCATCAATGGGGGGAAAGTGGCTTAAGACCTGGTTCAAGCCACCAAGTCTCAAGCCACCAATGAAAACGAAGACCTACCGCCACCAGCCAATAGGAGATCAGCATGGGGCAGACCCCCTGCTGTCAACTCCAAATATAAACGAGGACGGACACCACTCCAAGATCAGTCCACCCCTCTGCTTCCCAGCCCGAGGATGTCTGGCAGCTCCAGACGAAAGCTCGCTTCAAGAGAGAGAGAGAGAGAGAGAGAGAGAGAGATATCGTTAATGACTTTGATGACTACGGTATCATAGTTTATCTGTAAAATTCAAATATATACACCAATTTTGACTGTATTTGATCATGACCTCTATAGGCGCTCTACTATCCTGTCTAAGTAGCACAGAAAAAGCCGCTATTCGGAAAATAGAGAAGAATCTCTACAAGTGTAACGCTGCTGAAGTAGCCATTACTTTTTAATAAAGTATGATTGAGAGAGGGTCTGCTTCTTAAATACAATTAAATAATAATAATAAATAATAATAAGAATAATAATAATAATAATAATAATAATTCATTTTAATATATACAATATAGAATCCCCCGATATTTCACATTTTAGTTCTTAAAAGACATTCTGTCCTCCACTAAAAAAAAAAATAAATAAATAAGAGAGATCTTTCCATGGAGACCTGATCTCTAAACTTAAGGCGCCAGTTCAGCATAAAGATGCTAATCCTTGCTAAATTTATTTACATGATAAAATATGCATCGTCATACATTATATTTGCTATAACCGAGAGAGAGAGGAAGAGAAGAGATGAGAGCCGAGAGAGAGAGAGAGAGAGAGAGAGAGCAGAGAGAGAGAGAAATAATAATAATAACAAAGTACTTTACACATGCTAACACTAATATTTGGAAGTAGTGCCAACTTATCTGGAAATAAAATTTCCTTCAAAGATTTTGATTTGTCTCATAGGTAACACCACATTTATTTCTAAGAGAAGTTTAATATATATATATATATATAATATATATTATATATATATATATATATATATATATATATATATTAGTTTCCTAATATTACTATTAATCTGAAAACGAAACTAGACGGATGCATTTATCTCCTGGATTTTTCTATGTAGCCTATGAATGCTTCTTCGTTTGTCAAGTGGGATCTTATCGACTAACTGGACATATAACTACAGTGGAACTCCAAAAAAACAAATGGTAAGAAATCAGTCTTAGAAGACATTAGTGTCCTAAGATCAACCGTTCTGAGTATTGTTCTCAATATATTAACTAAGGCGGGGAATACAGTCACGAAATGTAACAAAAGAAAAAGTTGTCTAAGGAAAATACTTATCTTCCTCCTATTTCTCTTAAATATGCAAAGAATGTGCAATGGAGTCGAGGATGTCGTAACTGAATGCAAGGCGATACATTGTACACAGAAACCATTAAAGCCAGCGCAACAACCGATGCATATCGTGATTACATTTCGAAACCACCAAAGCGTTCTCCGAGTTCCCATGTCACGATCTGGAACATGAGCTTATAAGCTCTGAAAAGACTTATTCTTCGTATTCTAAATGGAGACCATGCTCCAATTATTTCACTTCCTCTTGGATGTTCAATATCACTGAAAGAGTGCATGTATTTCTGACAACCTATTGCAAAGATGAATTCATTTTCCTAAATCGTGCTTAATTTTTGAGTTGAGTTTAATCATTATTTTGAAAGGCCAAGTGAGTATTAAAGCTCTCAAAGTTTGAGAAGCTATAACCAAAGACAAAAATCAATCAATGGTTGAGTCGCTATACAAGAAGATATACAGGGTGTCCATAAAGTCTTTCCTGGCTTTCAGACCATTATTACACACTAACCATGTTAGGGAGAGATATAAGGTTTTCTTCAATTTCAACAACACTAAGATTTTTCACATTAGTAATAAATTTCAACATGTGCCCCCTTTGTTGCCCGGAGTACGTGGAAGCGAAATTATATCTCATGCCAGGTATTCTCCATCTCCATAGTTACCGTTGCTAGAGCTGCTGTTATTCTTGCTCTTAAGGTCTCAACATTAAGTACAGGTGTACTGTACTGTACACTTTATCTTTGATATAACTCCATAAGAAAAAGTCAAGAGGGGTAATGTCTGGTGAAAGTGGTGGCCATTCTGTTGGGCCATCTCTCTTGCAATGATACCATTTCTGCTATTCTTGACTCGGCTGGTGGATAGAGTGATCACAGTAGCATCTGTAGGCAACCAAAAGAAACTTCAGAATGCAAAAGTTGCACGGTTATATCCGCAATAATCTTAAAGTTATTAATTTTATTAATCAGGGAATGACTTTATGGACACACTATAAATATTCAATGAAATACTGTCAGGGAAAAGTGTCCTTACCGGAAGTGGAACACTCTCTTGTCTAGACACTGCTCTTTCCTCGAAGCCAAGCAGAAGAAGAAAAATTAATCGAATGCAACTTGCATTGCATTAGTAAATTTAGCTCTCATGCTTTGATACTTATCCTTACACCCAGACAGTGTATATTTTCGTCACAACTCATATGACTAACAACTGAGCCGCTTTTTATTTGTAATTAAGTTCCTCATTGGACGAGTGGGTTACATGTTCGCCTACCGACTTGGTAAACTGAGTTCGCTCCCGGCTCGGCTAGCGTGGAATCAGAGGAATTTATTTCTGGTGGTTAGAAATTCATTTCTCGATATAATGGTGTTCGTATTCCACAATAAACTGTAGGTTCCGTTGCTAAGCAACAGATTGGTTCCTAGCCACGTCAAAATATCTAATCCATCGGGCCAGTCCTAGGAGAGCTGTTAAACTAAGATATACTTACGTTCTATTGATAACTGCGATACAGTCCAACCTTTTATATTAGGTATTTTGGTTAGTTCTATCAAGTTTAGATTTTGATTTTTTCTCAATAAGTGATCCCATCACTGCTACAGTCTTTACACCAGATTTTACTATATAAATCGCCTGCGTTTTGAATGCTTTCCGCATAAATTTCCATTTAGATTCTGTTTTTATTAATATATTTTCTCGATGACTGTGGGAATTCCCACAGGTCTCTGTCTTGTTAATTCCGGTTCTGCTCCTTCCCTCAAGAAATTGTTCCTTTCATCCTCAGAGCATCTCACCCTTGAAATTTCTTTTTCAAAACAAAGCAAGAATCTCTTTTCATTTCGTTCAGCTTATTGCTACATTTTTCATACTACCCACATAAAAAGGATACACAGTCACGTATGGAACTGGGACATAGGTTACAGAAATGTTCAAATCTCTCTCTCTCATTTATTGTTAGCTTTTCCACATTTCAAGCATCCTACATCCTTTATTCAAATTGCACTTCTCAATTCTAAGTACTTCCTGTGACCTACATTCATCCCAGGCTCCTCTCGAAAAATCCGCTGGTCCCATTCCCTGGCTAATCCTAATCCTATATTCCCCATCTTCGTTCACGAACTCTTCCTTGAAATATTCTAAAAAAAAAACACATGGAGAGTCATATATATATATAATATATATATTATTATATATATATTATATAATATATATATATATATATATATATAGTATTATATATATATTAATATATATAATATATAATAATATATATATATATATATATATTACTATGAGCATCCATTGGGACATTTTTTTTTTTTTTTTTACCAAACTGGAAATCTTAAAGGAATAACTGTGGGAATAACATACGGAAACCTTGAGTATAAGGGAGAATTTAGATAGGAGAAAAACGAAAGAACTAGAGTAAAATACTTCATGTGAAAATCCAGTACAAGTGGCCCCCATCTTGCTTTGATGTTTAGAAAGCCGTGAGAATATTTTTGACTTAGCCTGCCATCTTCTCGTCAGACCCAGCTACCGGCCATATGCATTTAAGAGACCAGAGCCCCTTTTCCATTGTATTCTTCTGTTCTATGGTCCCCAAAATAATTTGACTGCAGCCATTGACAGATAGTTGCCCTCTAAGTACCGAGAGTTCACACATTCCCGTTGTTTGAGATTAAGCTGGCCTTATGCCAGCATGGGCTCTAGATCACAAAGCAGCCACGTGAGGTCTGACTCACCTAACCCTAACACTTTTTACCTGACCCTTTTTTCCTTCGCCACTGTTGCTGGAGCCTTTCGCATCCGTGACTCCGCCCTCCCACACCTACATGACTGCTGCCTGACCCATATCCTCTTGAACCAAGCTAGCACCATTAACTCTGCCTTCTGCCCTTCCTCTGCAGGCATCCAATGACCATTTTCAGGTAGTTGTGAAGATTGGGGGTGAAGATAACAAGACCTGAGGAGATCAATCCAGCCTGAACCAGACATGATCAGAATTTCCATAACCAGGTATAAATATGGGCTGACCAGGTCTACCAATTGAGACATTGTCCTAGCCTACTCCCGCAGTAGTATGTCCTGCTGTGAAGTGGTGTCATGCAACAACAACTCAGCCCATGTCCATCTCTGCCCTGCGTCTTGATGCTGAACCTGGCTAGCCTACTCTACACCTGCTCTACTTGCAGACTTAAATCTGTCTAGACATCTGCCTTGACAACTCTACCAAGGACAGTTTGAAGTTCCTGTTGTGATGAATAGTATCTACCTATCGATTCCTTGGTGAAGTCCTGCAAGCGACCTACAATACTTCCATCATGTGGAGTTAAATACCTGTTAATTTTCTTGTGAAATGCGTGATATTAGTACATGCTCCCGTACTCAAAGCAATACTCACTGCATTAACGTAATCTCGAAAGATTTATGAATAGTGTAATTTGTATAATTCTCACTTCACTTGTATCATTTTTGGCTACTTTACCATCACTGGAGTTTGTATTTCAACTTTGACTGCTCTGCAGATTCGTGTAGACTGCCCCATTGTGTGCCTCCTCCTGTAGATCAACAGTGCCACCACACTACATGTTCTACTAGCACCAACCTTAGTATCATATTCCTGAGATTTAAGTGATAGCTTACGCTCACTTACAGTCTTCCACTACCAAGTGTTAATCGATGCTTGCTAATTTAAGATCTTGATTCATACTGGATGAACCTACTTGATCCCTGGACAGTGGTTCTGTAAATTATATCTTCTGATAACCTTGTAGAAACTATTTTGTTTTGGTGGACAAATTATGTTTACATTTAGTCCTCTGAAAAGGCAATTTTAGTGTTTTCTATAAAGGTTTCTACACTTTTCTCTTCATAATTTGCATACCACCTCAGTCAGCATAGGCGTGTTTGCACAAAGTATATTTTTGAGAAGAGTAAAATTTTGGATTTTTCATCTTAAACTTAATACTTGGCATGCAGACTATGACAATATATACATATATATATATATATATAAATATATATATATATATATATATATATATATATATATATATATATATATATATATATATATATATATATATATATATATATATAGTATATATATATATATATATATGTATATATATATATATTATATATATATATATATATATATATATATATATATATATATATATATATTATATATACACTTTTCACTTCATAACTTCCATGCCACCTCAGTCAGCATAGGCGTGTTTGCACAAAGTATATTTTTTGAGAAGAGTAAAATTTTGGATTTTTCATCTTAAACTTAATACTTGGCATGCAGACTATGACAATTATTACATATATATAATTATAATATATATTATATATATATATAATATATACATATAATTATATATAGATTTATAATAATATTTATATATTTATATATATATATATATTATATATTATAATATATATTATATTTATATATTTATATATATTATTTATATTATTTATTATTATTATATATATATATATAATTATTATATATATATAATTTATATTTATTTATATTTAATTTATATATAATATATAATTATATAATTATATATTATATTATAATTAATATATATTTATATTTATTATTATTTATATTATTTATATATTTATAATATATATATTTATAATTATACCATATATAATATATACTATATATATATATATATATTATATAATATATATATATATATATTATATATATATATATATATATATATAATATATATAATATAATATTATATATATATATATATATAAACATTAATAAATTATATATTTATATATATATATATATATATATATTATATTATATATATATATTATATATATGATATATATATATATATATATATATATATATATATATATATATATATATATATATATATATATATAATATTATATATATATATATATATCTATATATATATATATATATATATATATATATATCATATAATAATGATATATATATATATATATATATATATATATATATATATATATATATATATATATATATATGTATATATATATATATATGTATATATATATATATATATATATAATATATATATATATATATATATATATATACAGCAGTACCTCGAGATGCGACGGCTCAACTTACGAAAAATCCAAGTTACGAAAGCAAAGACGAAAAATTTTACTGCTCTACATACGAAAAGTTTTCAAGATACGAAAGGTTTCTGAAAGTTCGAGATTCGCCCCATAACAATTTTGAAACTCGCGCCGCACGCCGCCATCTTAGTTATCGTAGACTCGCCACCATCCTCCTGCTCTCCCATTGGTTCCTGATGCTAGCCAAGCCATGAGATCCTTCTCTCTGATTGGACAGCATCCCTCCCATCATGCATCTTCTATACATACGTACTACGTGTTGGCGTGCTTTAGCTTGGCCACTTCGCACCCCAAACTTTACCGTATGCATTCGGCATTCGTTCGCTCCAACGATTTCGTTTAGTAACGTAAATTCGTTAGTGATTTTGTTGCAGTACATATTATCGTGTTGTGCGAAGACTGTATTATTACGTATTTGTGTAACTTTACGTAAATTAACGTAGTCATGGGTTCCAAGAAAGTTGAAATTCACGGAAAGAAGCGCATGCTGTCTCTGGAGACAAAGATGGAGATCATAAAGAAGTACGAAGCTGGTATGCGATTGAGTGTGATCGCAAAGGAATACAGCCGTAATCCGTCGACAATAGGCACCATCCTTAAACAGAAGGATGCCATCAAAGCAACAACACCATCGAAGGGCATCACTATTTTGTCCAGCAAGAGGAGCCATGTGCACGACGAGATGGAACGGCTGCTCCTCATCTGGATAAAAGACAAAGAAATCGCTGGTGATACAGTAACGGAGACGGCAATCGCTCACAAGGCCAGTGCTATTTTCGGCGAATTGATTGCGCAGGCGGAAGACGAGGGAGGGGAAGGGACTTCAACGCCAACCCCAGAGTTCAAGGCTTCGCATGGCTGATTCGAGAATTTCCGTAAACGGACTGGCATCCATCCGGTGGTGCATCATGGGGAGGCTGCTAGCTCGGACACGAAAGCGGCCGAAGCATTTAAGAAGACTTTCGACGAGATGATGACCAAGGAAGGCTACAGTTCTCAGCAGGTTTTCAACTGTGATGAGACTGGCATTTTTTGGAAAAAAATGCCTCGTCGGACGTACATCCCGGAGGAAGAGAAGAAGCTACCCGGGCATAAGCCTATGAAAGACAGGCTTACGCTCGCACTTTGTTCCAATGCCAGTGGAGATTGCAAGGTGAAGCCCCTACTGGTGTATCACTCCGAGACTCCTCGAGCCTTCAAGGCCCACAAAGTGTTGAAGGAGAAGCTTCCAGTGATGTGGAGGGCTAATGCAAAAGCCTGGGTAACGAGGCTTTTGTTCACCGAGTGGGTAAATCTGTGTTTCGGCCCGACTGTGAAGAGTTTTTTGCAAGAAAAGCGCCTCCCCCTGAAATGTCTGCTGGTGTTGGACAATGCCCCTCCCCACCCTCCTGGCCTCGAGGAAGATATCCTAGCGGAGTATTCCTTCGTTAAGATTCTTTTCCTTCCGCCCAACACCACCCCTCTCCTCCAGCCCATGGACCAGCAAGTGATAGCGAACTTTAAGAAGCTGTACACGAAACATCTTTTCAAGAGATGTTTCGACATCACCTATACCACAAACCTCACCTTGCGTCAATTTTGGAAGGAGCATTTCGACATCGTCATTTGCATCCGACTCATTGACCTAGCTTGGCAGGAGGTTTTCGAGGCGAACCTTGAATTCCTCGTGGAGGAAACTCTGGCCTGATGCCGTATCCGCCCGAGGACTTCGAGGGATTCGACGTGGGCGAAGCTGGTGCTGCAGAGTCAGAAACAGTTGGACGATCCCGAAACTGTTTTGGAAACCAGATCTTGACGAGATCGTTGCACTTGGCAAGTCCATGGGCTGGTCGTCGACGAGGACGACATCAACGACCTTCTCGAGGAGCACCAAGAGGAGAACTTACGAGGATGACCTGAAGGAGTGGAGGCCATGCAAACTTAACGTCGTTCAAGAGGAGTTCTCTAGCAGCGGCGAGAAAGAGGAGGAGGAGCTATGACAACGGCAGAAATTAAGGATATTCTAGGTGCTTTTCATAAAGTGCAATCGTTTATCGAAAAAAAGACACCCCGAAAAGGCTCACACAGGTCGTATGCTTGCGCAGTTCGATGACGTTTGCCTGAGTCATTTCTAGACATTGTGTAAAAGTAGGCAGAAAGCAATCTTCCTTGGATCGTTATTTTTTAAAGAGGCCTTCAGCATTAGCAGGAGTAAGCAAAAAGGAAGAACCAAGTGATAAAAAACAGAAAGTTGAAAGCAAAAAGGAAAGAACCAAGTGATGAAAAACAGAACGTTGAAAGCGGTGATGAAGTTGAAATTCTGTATATCAAAAAAAAAAAAAAAAAAAAAAAAAAAAAAGCCTACATAAAAGTAAAAAAAAAAAAGTAAAAATAAAAAAAATAAAAAATTTTTTTCACGTAATTTCTAGATTTTTGTAAGTTAAGTGTTACAGTTTTGTTAAGGTGTTTCGTAAATTTTAGTTTTATAGTTTTCCTTAAATTTTTTATGTGTTTCGTAAAGTTAAGTGTACGTACGTTATCCGCCGTTTGTCCTCCTCCTCCTCTGCCGCCACTATCAGAGATAGCCTCACACGAAAGGTAAGCTTCCACATTTAACTTTACGTTACAGTAATAATATTTCTTGCACACTAATATACACTTTATTTACAGGTTTTGGATTTTTATTCTTAATTTAGGTATTGAATGGTCCAAATTGTTGTAGTATTTCATTGTTTATAGGTCAATTTAGCTTTATTATGAAATTTAATGTGGTGTTTTTGGAGGGAACGGATTAGCCATTTTACATGTAAAATGTGTTCCAAGATACGAAAAACTCATTATACGAAGGCCGCCTCGGAACGGATTAATTTCATATCTCGAGGTACCACTGTATATGTATATATATAATGTATATATATACTAGCTGATGTACCCGGCATTGCTTGGGATAAAAAGGGGCATGCCATCCGTGACGACAAACTCTTTCAAAATAAGTAATCACTTAGGATATAGTAATCTTATTTATCCGGCATGGCACAAGATATTCAATTGTTCAAACTTGACACATGGTTAAGAATGATAGAATACAGTAAGAATGGAGTCTGTGATAATATATTTACATGATATGACATAAGATACATGATATAAATAACAACTGCCATCCATTTTCCATGTGAAAACACTAGCTCCTTCAGGTTTAGGCCTACAACACCCAATGACTGACCTTGTGCCTTATTATTGCTCATTATAAAGCTCAGCTTTAAGGGAAATTGAAGGAGCTTGAGCTCAAAAGGTGTGTCGGATGGGATAAGAGGAATTTGGGTATGAACACATCTTCCCACTTATTTTGCCAGTCAGTTTCTCGCTGGACAAGTGGTTTTCGTGGTTGGCTGCCAATCCGGTAGTCCGAAGTTCGAATCCCGGCTCGGCCAATGCGGAATCGAGAAATTAATTTCTCGATATAGTGTGGTTCGGATCCCACAATAATCTGTAGGTCCCATTGCTAGGTGACCAATTAGTTTCTAGCCACATAAAAAAAATATCTAATCCTTTGGGCCAGCCCTAGGAGAGCTGTTAATCAGCTCAGTGGTCTGGTAAAACTAAGATATACTAACTTTTCTTTTGCCAGTCAATATTGTAGCTTCCCAGACTCTTGGCATCATCTTTTTGATGATAAGGCGAGTTCCATTGCGAAGCTTTGTTGGCTCCAAGTTTCTCAAAAACATTACTGGTGCCCCAATCTTAAATTTTAGTGTGAAGTGGAAGTCCAGAGGGAGTTAAAATATTCAAGAACTGCACATGATAGTCCACAACTTCATCTGGATCGAGAACAATGCCGATGGACTTCTAACTGCAATACTCACCAGGTAGCTGCTTCAGGAGCTGTAAATTCGTGTTTTCAACAGCGTCGTTCTTCGGCACCAAGATGGCATGCATTCTCATCCAGTTGTGGTTTTTAAATTCGTTACCCAATCAGGAAACTCTCTAGACGTGAGATCTTGACGATCATTTATCAAAATGGCAAACGGCAAAGTGACCAGACTATCCTGTCCAACCAACAGAGTGCCATTGCCAACATCGAATAACTTATTAGAAAAGTTACTGCTTCCTCATCGCCGCTGAGTTGGGCTTCCATGTTGGTTTGGAGTCTTAGTCTGGCTGAAATCTCCTGCAAGCATGAACCTCCCATGAGCAGTGTGTTTTTCGCTTCAGATCTTACAGGGCCCTGTCAAGAGCCTCGAATGTCCCCCTTGTGTCTCATAATCACTTCATCCCAAATAAGCAATTTGCAATCAC
>NC_061100.1:45333320-45353920 GCF_015104395.2 Macrobrachium nipponense
CGATATACCCTCAATCTACTTGAGTAACATGAAGCAAGAGTTCAGAACATATCTTCCTGCCCATATCGAGAGAGAGAGAGAGAGAGAGGGCTTTGTGAACCTTCTCCTAACCAACTGCTATTCGCTTCAGCAAATCAAAAGTACCCACGTAGGCCTGCTTGTATCCAGGTCCTACTTATATTAATGGTGGCAGCCAACTTATATTAATGGTGGTAGCCAACTTATATTAATGGTGGCAGCTAACTTACGTATATCAATGGTGGCAGCTAATGGGGGCACATAGTTGGTAGCAGATATAAACACTTTATCATATAACGGAAACTTTCTACGATGTTGAAACGGGAGAATCTTCAAACAGCCACAGACGACTGCATCGTACGACAGGCAGAGGCGTTGCAGTGCCACGAGACATCAAAGTACCCTACGACGCCTTCCTTGGAGCGAATCCAGCTATATTAAAATATATTAGCCATACGTTATATCAAATGGTTTCATCATCATAAGCTCGCCCTTCATCGATATTGTGAAACTTCAAGAACATTCGCTGTATGTGACTTCCGCAATGTATCATCAACATAGCACCAGAACAGAAATCAGTTGTTCAAGAAACAAACGCATCGCACAAACCTTCAATCTGTGTCATTGCGAGTGAGCCAAGGGCAGACACCAGCTGACCCATGACGTCATATAATAACATCGGGGAATCACCATATAACTGAGCTAAGTAAACCTACTTTATTCATTCATTGTGTAGACATAGTTGTTCGAGCCATCCCCCACAGGTCGACAGATCGCTGTTCCTGGGTGAGTTAGGAGACTACTGATAACCTTACTTTTCTTGCAGGGATCTATCTTTATTATTTTTCCTAACATTTCCTTGCAGGATTTTATCTTTGTCATTTAACCAATCCTTCTTTTTCAGAGGTATTAATGAAATATTTTACCATATCTTATGTGCCTAACTTTATCATTTTTGTGAAACCATATTACTTCTGTTCCACATTGTGTTTTACATAGCATATGTGTTTACGTAGTGGAGTGTTTATTCATATAGGTACTTTGACAGGGTTGCCAATAGACATAGTGATCGTAAGAAAACAAATCCAAAAATGGCTACCGCCGCTTCCTCAGGGGCATCTGCACCGGTTTCATCCAGTAATCTGGTTTGCTCTAACTTTAGTCAATGCGAGATCCGCTATCATTCTTTTCCAATGGCGTGTTAATGGGTTTCTACCTCAGGGGGTAGAATCTTGGATTTGAAAGCTAAATGTATATCATTGCCCTCCCTACAGCTTCAGGAAGTCAAAAGCTTCATTGATTTTGCAAAAGGGGATGCTGGGTCATATCTTAGGGGTGTTTCCTTTCAAGAAGGAAAAACAAGGGAGGGATTTAAAGTTAAACTACGCTCATATGGCAGTGAGGAAGCATTGGATGAAGTTTTAGCGTTATGCAATATCTATAATCTGGTCTCAATGGCTCATCTTAGTTTGGCTGATAGAGCAGCACTTATTGCAGACCGTCTGAATGAATACATGGATCAATTTAATCAATCAAATTGGGTTAGTGGTGATGACATAGTTGTAAAGGATTTTGTCAGGCTACATGCTTAACTTTCATAACAGCTATGTTGCAAGAAGCCTTGATACGGTGTTTTGATGGAGAGCTAACACCCGACAATACAGAATTAGACATATACAAACAAGTTAAGAAACATATGTCTAAATGTGCAGATTTAGATCCCTCTCTTGTCAAGTTTTTTCAAAGAATGAAAATAAACCACAGCAGGTAAATGTAGTTATCAGTAACATGTTCGGGATAACTTGTTTGAACTGTAAACGAACATGGCATATATGATGAATGATTGCAAAAAGAAATCAATGCAGGGTAATGCAGCACAGTATCAGAAACAAGCAAATCGGTCTTTAGGGAACTTGGTTCCTAATCCGTCTACCCAAAACAATCAAAGTCAGTAAAATTTTCCGAGTGACCAAAGCAAATCAAGTACCATGTAAATAACTCCAGCAGGGGAGAAGAATGATGTTGGGTCGTCCATATCATCATCTTTTGAATTAACGTGAAACACAGAATTTTTCTACGAACCACACGACCACATCCAAAAAGTCAGTGCAGGATCCCATAGATTTTCATAGAATTCATGCTATCATTAGTACTGGTGAATTACGCCCTACTTTAAATGCAGTTAATCTAGAATATCAACCTTTTACATTGTTTTTCGATTTCGGTAGTCCACGTAACATAATGGACTTACAGATTCATCACCTGTTATTTTCAAACTTCCCTATTGAGAAGTCCAGAGTCCGACTATCGGACATCGGTAATAACGAACTAAGTGTTGTAGGCGTAACTCAGGTTTGGTACAAGGTGGGTAAGCGCATGCATACCGATACCTTTATAGTTGTACAATACATTGATATGTATCAAGTTGTAATTGTAGGATATCCATCTATGTGCATTCAAAACATTGTTCTAGCTCCTGCAAAGAATGGCGTGTTTATCAAAGGAAAATTCTACAAAGATTCCAATACATTAAAATCCGTTTTGGACAAAAAGGAGACAGACAATCTAACAGTAATGTACATCGAAGAACCAATTACCTGTCTCATGAACCATGATATTATTCAAGCCACCCAACATAATTCTCGTACATCCGTACTGCGAGTTTTTCAAGTCCGAACTAGTCTATTTAGGCTTTACAGTATCTAGTCAAGGTCTTAAGGTAGTCCACGATAAGGTGTTGGCTATCTGTAACTTTCGAGTACCTACTAACGTTAAGGGCATACAATTTCTTGGCTGTACGAGTTATTATCGTCGTTTTGTGTGCAACTAATCAGCAATAGCAGCTCCTTTAACTGATCTTACGAAGAAGGGTGCAGATTTTATATGGTCTGAAACGCACCAACAGGCGTTCGATACCTTGAAAAAGAAATTGTGCAGTTCACCTATCTTAAAATTTCCTGATTTCAGTAAGGAATTCTTTATCGCAACTGACACCTCAGATCAGGGGGTAGGAGGGATACTACTTCAGCAATATTATAAACAGCTTTTCCCGATGGCTTTTTATTCACATAAACTGAAGCCCTCTGAAAGTAAATATTCAGTAATAGACAAGGAATGGCTAGCTATCGTTAAATCATTAGAATATTTTGAATTCATAATCTATGGCTATCCTGTTAAGGTCCTTACTGACCATAAGCCCCTCACCGACTTCTTCAAAGGCTTCAATCACAGTCCTAAAAGAACTCGGTGGCATATGATCATTCAGGAATTTGGCGCGAAGATGGGGTACTTACCTGGGAAAGCAAATATCCCCGCTGATGCATTATCCTGATGCATTAGCTGAATTAGAAGATATTGAAACATCTGTACCAATTGTTAAAATAGTATCCGAACAAGAAAATTCATTAATCTAAACGATCGTGAATGTTGGAGCGCCGAACTGGTACAGACTGAACAAACGAAAGATCCTCAGTTAAGTAAAATAATAGTTGCTCTGAACAAAAATCCAAAAAAAATCGCAGCAGAATTACATAATCAAAGAAAATATCCTGTGTAGATCTGTGATGAGGAAAACCCGAAGTACACCTCAGGCGACTAATGGCCAGGTAGTACTACCAATCTCTCTTATACAGACTGTCCTAAATTGGTTGCATCCCAACCCCTTACATGGTCACCCTAGGTTCTCTATCTTGTCGACGATGCTTACAGATATAAAAAAACATATAGCAAATTTTCACACTTGCCACGAAAACAAAGGGCACACTAAGACACCTGTTAGCCTTGGGGCCTACCCCGTGCCAAACAAACCTTTTGAAAGAGTACACTTAGATTTATTAACAGGGTTTTAAGAGTCTGACAGAGGAAAAAAGCACCTCTTAGTGTTAATCGATGCCTTGACCAGATACACAAAATTAACACCTTTGAAAAACAAAACCGCGATTGAATGTTTTATGTATATTGTATCTGTAAACATGGAATTCCACACATGATAATCTCCGACTCTGGTGGAGAATTCAATAATCACTTTCTTAACTCCTTGTGCGAATTCCTAAGCATAAAGAAAATCAATACCATGATTTATCACCCAGAAATCAAATGGGTTAGTAGAACGGGTGAATAAGGTGTTAAAAATCCTACGAGTCACACTTGGGGGTATGGATCCTAATTTGGGATATATCAATCCCTGCAGTCTTAAGCACTCTTAACCACAGTTATCATACTTCTATCAAAATGTCGCCACATGAAGCACTTTACGGCATGCCCGCTACGACGCCCTTCAACATTCTTACACCCACAAACAATTTAACCAATCCTTTAAAGGATATCATGAATGCAATTGTAAGCAGGTTTAATATACTTCGTAATAATCTAGAAGCAGCTCATATAATCATGAAAAATAATCACGATAAAACTACCAAACAAACAAAACCATATGCAGTAGGTGATCGAATCTATATGCAAATATACGCACACAAGGGTCTGAACTATAAACTAACGCCTAAATTCGAAGGACATTTAAGATCCTCGAAAACTGCTAGCAGTAAATAGGCTGAAGGTTCAGAACATAGCACAGCCTACTGACATTAGAACCATCCCAATATCCCATGTTAAGTGCTAGTTGTAGGGGAGTATGAAAGAAAAAAAAGAGGAATATATTTATACCTATATATAAAACTTATATGGTAAACTTGTATATATATGACACTTGTGTGGTCAAATATATCTTGTTATAAAACATTTTTATTTGTATATCATTTACACCCGTGTGATGGTTAATTTTAAAACATGAGTAATTACATATAATTGACTATTTGCAGGTTTCCAACATGCAGCTTATCTTGTTTGAACTGGTACTGATTTTTCAGGCATTTTTCTCGCGTGGTACTGGTTCCAAAACAAAGGAAATTCAATTTAGTCATGGCTCAAGCATTGAAAGAACCAAAGACCTATTTCTTACATCAAGTAACGCAATTCTGGAAGTTGATACGCGATTTGAAAACAGACTTATCTCGATTTGCTGAGTCACTGAATCAACTGCATAGAACTTACTTTCCCTTCAGCGACGAACATCCGCTTGCTCAGACTTTGAGTATCACTGAGTTATTGTCTTTTGATTTGCAAAATAAGACGGCCGAAACAGAATGCTTAGCACGTGACCTTCTTATGTTCTTATGTGGACCATTCCACACACCAGTGTAGAAAGGAATAACCCTTTTATATTTGCTGCACTTAATTTGTTCGGCTCTGTAGCAAGCTTAGGTCTTGGAATTTCTAATCGTCTTAAAATTAACGATCAGAATAAGAGAATTGAATTTTTACAGCCCGAACATGAATTAATTTTCTCTGAACTTCGCAAACAGTTAGAATCAATAAATGAGCTTATGACATTACTGAACGAATCTTCTAGTAACATAAATCATATCAAAGACGTGCAATCGTTTCTTGCAACTTTAGCATATTACAATATGAAGATGGATCATATACATACTAAGATTTCTCATTTAATTGAAAAATTCAAAGATTATGTTAAAGCAATAACCCTCGCAACTAAAGGAGTCTTGTCGCTGCACTTGTTACCAATCAAAGACTTACATTAACCTTAGAGAATACGCGTGACAAACTCGGTTACACTCCTTTGTTAGAAGCACATAAGATTGAGTTCTATTATAGCCTAATCTCAGTTAGCATGGAACATTATAGAATCATGGTTAATATCCCCTTTGATCCTTCTGATGCATGGGAATCCTTTAAAGTAGCTCCATTTCCCACCTACATGTCAAATCGCTCAATACCAGTAATATCGAATATGTCTGGCTACGTATCAATTTCCCCTAATAAGGGAACTTTTATGGTCGTCAGAGACCTAGAATCGTTCGCTAATTGCTACACAGCCATGGATAAAAAGGTTTGCACGTTGACTCATTTGCATTCCGCAATGTGTCCGAGGGTTCATGTAAGTTAGACCTAGCCTTTAATGGAACTTTGCCCCACATGCAAGAACACTGCTTGGATCACCTCTACCCTTTTGACAAGTATAAGTTCGCTCACAGGCTAAACAACGGAACCTGGCTGAGATTCTCCCTACAACCATTTCGGGTCGGCTGCCCGTATGGATCAGCTACGGATTCTCATCTGTTCATCACCGCCGACGGCTGCAGTGGAGCAACGGCCAACTACACCGTCCACGGAATAAGCACAATAATTCAGGAGAGGGCCTACTTCGCCGGTTCACCCCACTTACGCTGCTAGTGAGGGTCTTTGTTACTATGTGTTACTAGCTACGGTTTTGGCTACGGTGGCGATTACGATTGCCGTGAACATATTCGTTTGGTGTAGGATGAGGAGAACAAGAATTGCTCACCAACAGAACGTCAGAAACCGTCTAGACAATCTCCCCTATGCCCTCAAGGCAATTGACTTCCACGTTGCATGAGACTGGCCATTTCATTGACGTAAGGTGATTTGTTTGGAATTGTTAAGGGCGTGAAAAGTTTATCAGTACATTGGCTAGTTGTGAAGTAGAGGACCTCATTAACAATGAATTCCATGTGTAAAATTATCAGTATGTTAATCTATCAGTGCACAGCTACCTGAAGCATATATAATCAATCCAACAGCGCACACCTATCTGAAGCATATGTAATTTAAACAATGAATCAATATATTTGTGTGTTGTACGCACCAGGAATATATATTAAGTGCACAAATCTTTAATCACATTTATTTGAATCAATAAATCTATAGGTCTTAGATAATATTACCTACCTTCATTTTAAACCATATACCTATATTTTACTCTCACAAGGTACCATTAATTTTTATCCTTATAACCTTATATCAATATATATATCCTCATAACCTATACTAATACGATATTATATAAATCTTTGTGTGTCATGTATAACTACCAGAAATGCATTAGTATTTTTGTGGAGTATTTATCTTCATGACTTGCATTTATATAAGTATATCAATATAGCATATATATAACCTTTTGGATTTAAATCAACTCGAGTGCATATGTTTTTAACTATATATCCATATAATTTTTCTGAGAATATATATCATTAATACTTACCTTATAATCATGTTGTTGATTGTATTGGTCAATTATTTGCCATTTGAATATCATAACCTTGTATTATCTGTATCTGAAATAGCACTCGCACACATCCTATGGCAAGGCATTTTTTCCGACCTGACTGTTCTTATATATTTGATTTTGTTATCGTGTCCGAGAGATATGTAATGAATATTACATGATAAAAGTAATGTAGGACATTCCTTAGAAGCAATGTATATAACGTAATCAAGTCAGGGGTCTACCCGGAAAGTCTGCTAAAAACCTACAGTCACAGGATGCGTGTGAAGCTTAGCTAAGCATAAATAGAAAACACGAACGTCAACCTTCTTCAATGGGAACCTACTTTTGGCTCTCACGAGAACTTGAAATGATGATGCGTCTTAACCTAATAAAGAAGTGTTCGTTCGCACACATGTATCTTTTGTTAGGTTTGCTAACCTATTGCTTTGTAAATCAATCTGCAAGAGATCACTACCTCTTCTCCTATCATCTGATAGAGACATCCAACTCTTCTCTCACGATGTAACGCTGAAGAATATATATATATATATATATATATATATATATATATATAATAATATATATATATATATATATATATATATATATATATATATATTTACTACCTCTGTGTTTCCACGACATACCGTCAATCAACTTGAGTAATATGAAGCAAGAGTTCAGAACATATCTTCCTACCTGTAACAAAAGTAACCACGTAGGCCTGCTTGTATCCAGGTCCTACTTATATATATACTAGTTGATCTACCCAGCACTGCCCGGGAAAACTGTGAATGAGGGGCTACGGTAGGGGGAAGGAAGAGGAAGGGGGAGTTTCAGAAGTATAGTATATTAGTGAGTTAGCAGTACATTCATGTATACTGAACCCATTTTGAAATCTCCTCTGCGTTGCTGTGCCCTTGTGCAGTTTATTTCACAGAATCGATAAAAGGCCTGACTGTTGATGAAAGCGAAACAGGCTTATGTTCAGCAGAGATGACTTTTCTCTTCTAATACAGAAATGTAATTTCTCCTTCCCCTTCCCTCCCCTTCTATCTTCCCCTCACCCTCCCATCCCTCTTCCCTTCATTTCCCATCCCCTACCCCTTTCCCTTCCCCCTTCCCTTCTTTCTCCCTACCCTTCCCCATCCTCTTCCCTCCACTTTCTCCTCCCTCTTCCCACCACCTACCCATTACCATGTTAATAGTAAATTGTTGAGAACAATATATCATTTTTATGCTGGCAGTAAAGCGTGTGTTGGAGTTTGTAAGCAGAAGATTGATGGGTTTGGCGTAAATATGACATCGGTGTTTTATGTCTGCGACTGTTCTTCTATTTTCATGGATAGTGATGTGAGAAGTCACGGAAAGAACAGTAGATAGGTACAATGCTGTTGGACAAAAGGATGGGTCATGAAACGAATGTGTCAAAACTGATGCTCGCAGATGATAAAGTACTGGTTGGAGATACTGATGAAAAACTACACAAATTAGTGATATGGTATGAAGGTACTTGCCAGAAGAGAAAGTTCAATGAAAACATGATCAAGAGAAAGGTTATGAATAACTATGAAGCTGGAAGAGCAAATATTGCTATGGATGGTAGATTCATTTAAATATTTAGGAATAAATATACTGGATGAAAGTCGGACAAGAGAAGAGGTGAGTTACGAGGTAGGTACAACTAGAACTGTAGCTGGTTGTGTGCTAACGAGTAAAAGGAGAACTGAAGTTACTATGACAACCAAAGCTAGAATAAGTGAAGGGTTTATTGAGCTAACTCTGCTCTGTGGGAATGAAGGATACATAAAGAATGCAAATGACAAGTGAAAAATGTGCCGAAGTTTCTTTGGTGCAATAAAGTTTTCTGTACAGCGTATAATCAGGGCACCGAAAATAAATCTATCTTTCAGTGGTCTCAGTATAATGTTGTGTGAGCCGCAGCCCATGAAACTGAGCCAGCCGTGGTGGCCTGTGTTGTTGTGTTGCCAAACACACGATCATGGCTAATTTAAACCTTAATTTGGTATTTTTGACGATTGGAAGGTGAATTATCAACATACCAATATGAGCCCTCTAGCCTCAGTAGTTTTTAAGATCTGAAGGTGGACAGACAAAGTGCAGACAGAAAGACAAAGCCACCTCGATAGTTTTATTTCATAGAAAACTAAAAAGGTGTTAGCTGTAGAGTGTAGACATCAATTGTTTACATAGAATTTCGTTATAAGAAGAACTTCAAAAGCGATAAATGTGGAGATATGCAATATAGGGGTTAGCATAAGTGAAAGTGTGGCTCAGAGTGTTGTGAGATAGTTTGATCACGTGGAAAGAATGGGAGATGATCTGTTGATGAAACAAATATACAATTCAGAAGTGTCCAAAGAAGGTAGAAAGGAAGACCTAAAAAGTGGTAGATGGTTTGAGTGAAAGAAGAACTGACAATTAGCGTTATGGTTTGTTTAGTGGGTTTCGCCTTGCTGATGGTAAGACATTTGTGATAATGTATGAAGCAGCACCAATTGGAAAGTTCTTTTCACATGGTGCTCATCCACGATTCAGCAGTTTAAATGAGGCTATGGCAGCGGCAACTTCTTTTCTGTTATGGAGACGTCCTTGTTAAGAGTAATGGGGACTAGACCCAATTGTGACCCTACAGCATGACACCGCCAAAGAGTTGGAAGCAAACCAGGAAGCATCAAAAGTATGTACCCTAGAAGGGTACATACCCTAGAAGGGTACATACTGGTTGCCCAGTATCTTTTCTTTGACTCGACTATTCTCTTTATCTCTCTCTGGCACATTTCATCGTCTCAGTAAATTCTTCTCTCTTCAACTCAAACAGTGAATCTACCGTCCCCCCCCCCCCCCCCCCCCCCAAAAAAAAAAAAAAAAAAAAAACACCTTGACAATGCAAAAACGTAATTCTTACCCCTTGATTGCAGGTGAATAGAGAAAGGATTTCTGTCCAAGTCTTGCATTTATTCCATTATAATTGTAATCTCTTACCTGGAACATTCTCATTCCAGGAGTGTTATCGATGCCGTTACCAGCCTAGCCGTGTTTCTGTGTTCCCGGCTGCCTGAAGTCCATTCTACTGGGCCTGATTGAATTATTGTCTAATTGGCTTTGAATGACCACTTTCAAGTGGCCAGTATTCGTAATTATGTGTTATCCAATTCACTCAGTCATTGCTGCAGTGTAAATTCCAAGTTGATTAATTTCGTGAGTGTCCACTTTCCTTGGTGACTTCTTCCATGTTGTGAAAGTTAATAATAAATTACTGTTAAGAAACCCCTTTCACTTGGCGAAAGAGCACTTATTACTAAATTTTGGATTGAAGATGACTAGATGGTTTTAAAGTGTAGGGTTCTGGGTTATATCTTAAAAAAAATAAAACAACTCAGACTTCATAATGTCAAGTACCAGAGGGCGCTATCAAGAATCATGCCCTCACCTACCACAATTACGCTCCATCCCGTGACAGCATTATCAACACCACCACCTTCATCGGGAGTGCCCCAAACCCAAGAAGACTACGCTTGCTGGAAGCCATCCTCATCCTTGACAAGAAAACCTCTTTGAATACTACTCAAGAGGCCTTCCTATTCCCTACTAGCACATGAAGAAGCCCAAACCAAGACGACATAGTATTACTAAATAATACCACACCAGATACGACCACCAAACAAGACACCTCAGATCAAGAAACACCTGACTACACCAGACAATGTCTCGCAACAGCAACTAGCCAATAACAATTCGGCAAGTAATGACGTCATGAAACCGCCTCCTCCAACAATCAGAGTCCAGCACGGAGAGGCGCCCTTCCCCTTCCTTTACAACAGGGGATCAGCAGCTCAACCAGTTAGCCAATTCAAATTCGTCGCTAAGGACCCCATGCTGTACAACAGACTACATATACTGTAGGATTCCCACAAGAACTTCAATCCCACAACACCTGCCCGGCGATGTCCTGGGTTTAAGGACGAAACGTTCCAAGAAGGAGAGGACAACCACCTGCCTCCTCTGGAAAATGTTCCTGGGTTTTAAACGGAACGAAACGTTCCAAGAAGGAGATGAGAGAGAGAAGAGCGCAGAGAGGAGAGGAGAGAGAGGAGAGAGAGAGAGAGAAGAAGAGAGCAAGCCCCTGACGGCCCCTGAGCAAGGAGGGATCCAGGAATGAGGTCATTTAGTATCTTCTTTGCTTGCTTGGCTTAAGATTCTATTTGTACTGCATTTTGCTTTTATAATAATATTATTCAGTTTGACAAATACACCCGTTTTTTTATCATGAACCCACCCCCATTTGGACGTTTTAACTAGCCAAATTAGAGTACAGAAGAAAAGTCAGTTATTTAGTGAAAAAGAATTGAGAAACTTTCTGGTACAAAATAATAAATAATAATTACTAATAATTAATAATAATAATAATAATAATAATAATAATAACAAAATAATTTCGTGGAACAGTATTTCGAGTTATGCATGCTCCCCAAGTCCAATTGGCAACAAAATGGAAAAGGACAAAGGAAATTATTTTTAGCAAGTTTCAGATTTCGAGGAGTCCTTAAGTTCTGAAACCTGATCAGTCATTTGAAAGGAGAGCAAACCAACTCTTGAACCACCAGGCAAATGAGTTACAATGGTTTAGTTTAGCGTTTCAAAGTTTCAAAGGGGTTAGGACGCAGTGTATCACCCTTACCTGATCAGGTTAAATTAGTGAGCTCGATTCTTTTTATAGACCTTGAATACATGGATATTTGGCGACTGTGACTTGCGGAAATCTGGGTCTTCTTGAACGACACCACAATTAGTATGATTGATTTTCCCTCTGGTCTGTATATTTTACCTTCCTTTACTTAAAAGTGCCATAACCTTTTGTTAAGCCTGATGTGTTTTTGCCATCGTTTTATTTTCCACATGTATCCGCTAAAGGAAAAAGGATCTTTTCCATTTAGAGGTGGAAAATATTCCCAGTGTGAATTTCAGAAACCGATGCGGCATTTTCAAGTCAAGAGGAGTATCAATGGATTTCCATTTTCCCTCAAGTATATAACAAAATGACCTGCTTCGCTTATTTCATGATTTCTCAGATCCATGTTTCGTAACCTTTTCGTACTATTATTCTTCTTTATTCAGTTATCTTCATTCTATAGTTCTCTTCTGTTAATGGAGATTTGCGGATTAAAGATTCATTGATGGGACGCATAAACGTTTTAGCCGACATGACTCTCTCAATGGTCCTTTTTCATTTTACAGCAAAAACAATGTAGAAGAAAATTAAGTATGTAGTGAATTCCATGTAACCCAAAATGCTATTGGATGAAAAATTTAAATTTATAAGGAACACAAAGAGGAGAATTAATTAAATAATTATTGGGAATTCTACTTCTTTTCAGTCATTCCTAAGGAATGTTCTTTTGATTAATGCTCCAGGGCCAGTCTTGAGCAACAATGTTTGACCTCAAGGCGTTCTCTTTCAAATATTTGGCAAGTAGTAGGATGAACGCTCTCTCCTCTGGGATCTGACAAACCCCAATTTTATTTTTCCAAAGTCTACGCTTAGAATTCCCGATATTTAAGTGATTCACCAAAAAAAAATGCAACTCCGCTGGTGTCAGAATCTCTTAGTGAAACGCGCCTTACTTGGATCCTCCCCATCTCTTTTGTTTTTCTAAGGTTTATCCCGGACTTATTTGTAGATCATCTTCTGAATTATATCTCTTCATTACAGGAAGGCCATAAAATGCTTTAAAGTTAATGAAAGATCCTTTCAAACACGTTTTACTTCGTGCAAAATCTACAAAGCTATTATTATTTTCTTATTTATTTATGGAGCAAGCCCCTTCTCTGAAGGAATTTACCGAGGTTACAATTGGTTGGTTTGTGCCTACGCGGCGGTCAGTATGTATAGCCTTCTTTGTTTTTTACTTCTTATTACAGATGGTAAAAGAAGGCTTACCCAAAAGGGCCATGGAGGGGAGTTTTTTGCTGCTATTTCCCCCCCCCCCCCCCAGTTTTCATTATTTCCTTGACAATTCCATTCATGCTCCGCTTAGTCATGTTGCTGAAAAGTTTACAAAGTTAAACGAGTACAAAAATAAAGCAGTTACCCAAACTATTTTTGTTGGGTAGGGTTTTTGGAATTGGAATCGAACAATGGCCAAGGAGTGGTTTGAACTTGGGATTTGAATGTGTAGGCTTGCCAAAGAATTTCTTGTCCCTGGGTCTAAGTTCCAGAAGGCTTTTAGAACTCTTTATGTATCTTTTGATGGGACACATGTTGGATGGGCAACAAACTCACCCTGAGTGAAACGACGAGTCAGCCAATAAGAGCACAGAGAATAAATCAAGATTAAACAAAACACCCCCTCTTTGCCATTCCTGGCACCAATGTTCATAGCTCAGATTTTCTTCCAAATCCAAATGGCGTTCAGTTCTTTTGTGTATTTTTCCTCGCCTATGATAACCTTTCTCTCCACTCTTTTCGTTTAAATGCTTTTGCACAAATTTTTCCCGATTGTTAAAAAATACACTAATTTCCAATCATTCTATTCGAATAGTCCACACACCCCCCTCCCCACCCCCCGCCCCTCCAAAAAAGAAAAAACCTTGCTAATACAGTTGCTGGCTCAAACAATTTCCTCAAAGATCCATCATTTTCCCTTTTGTTGGCAGCGAAGCTTTATTACCATCAGTTTGGTATATTTTTCCAATATAGTTGCTGTTTTTCTCAGCGGTGTATCTTTGCCTAAACTGCCACTTTACGATTAGAATTGAAAGACGATTTTTACAACCAAAGTGTTCGTTTGCAGTTCACAGACGTAGAAATTTGCCTTGCCCACTAAATACCGTTAGTTTGTCTATATTAACCACAAAAGTTTTCTCAGCAGTAAAGAACTAAATCCATCGCAGTGTTTTTCAAACGCCACTTTTCTGGTCTAATTATACCGGGTGAGGTTTCAGCCTAGGCAGAGCGAATTACCACGATTTCAAATGCAAGTCGAATTTCACACAGACGGCTTGAACCTTTTCAAAAATTCCTTCTTTCCGGTTACAAGGCAACGAAAGCTCTACTAGGCTCTCTCTTCAGTCCGTCAATCTCTCCTTCTCTCTCTCTCTCTCTCGTTTCCTCTTCCAAAAAAGGAAAAACATATCAAATAGATTTGCTAAGCTCTCAGAAATCAGAAGAGGAAATACCTTAATTGGAGACACGATGGTAAAAAGATCAGGCGGTCCAAACTTTTGTGGCCAAAAAATAAAAAGGGGGAAGTTTTTGACGAGGAAAGTTCCATTCTTTCTCAGGTGCAAGAGCAAAGAAAGAAATAAACCGAGCTAATGAAGAAAATGAAAGTGAAAAGTAGAAAAAAGTGCAATCAACAGCGCAAGGGAAGAGAAAAGTCTTATTTCTAAAAGATGGAAGAAAACTTGGTCCAGCAGAAGAGGGTCTTGTAGACCTCCCTGAGGAATGTTGTAGAAAACATTCGTGAGAAAACCAATAAAGGCGTTTCTTTGTAGGACTTCTAGTCCAGAACCCAATGTAAGCCACTATTTCCCCCTCAGCAAGACAATTGGAATCAATGACAGACTGGAAGCGAATATACCAAAGAAAAAAGGTTTTAGGGTTTTCAAAACTTCTGGGGACAGAATTTGTAGGGAATAAGCCAAAGCATACTAAAAGAGATGGAACTCACTTGAATTTCGAAGGAGCAAAATTACTAGAATAACTTCTTAACGAAAACCTCTTGAAACACCTCAGCGAACTGAACATTCAAAGGAAGAAGTTGGAAAGATCCCTGAATTTGGTTAGTAATAGCTATTAGCAACAGCACTGCAGGAAACAGTGAAAATAAGGGTAACGAATAAAGCCACCGAGGACAAAAGGGAAGACAGGAAAGTCCCTCAGAGTGGTGCACTTTAACGCACAATCCATTCGGAACAAAGTGGATCTCTCCAACGCACTGGTACCAGGTGAAGAATTAAGACATAATAATAGGTATCACAGAAACATGGATACAAGAGGCAACACCCCCTGATCCCAACTCCTTGGCGAGGTTAGGGCTTAGGGATCCACTGCAGAGAGAATATGCTCTCTTAAACCTACTCTCCCTGCTGTGGATTTAACTGAACATTGGGACCTTTAACTCCTTTACTCCTCCTCCTATAAATTTTCCCCCTTCCCTTCTTCTTTCGTTGACGACCTTGCCATGTTACTGGATTACTGAATTGACTGCTCTTTTAACTAGGAGGAGGGTGGAATTGGACGGCACGGAACTCCACCCGTAACACTAGAGTACCTGACGTGGTTGAGCGAGGGGAAATCTTTACGTCAAGCCATGCCCACAGTGCTGGGCCCGATCTCGACAGACTGACGACCCTTAAAGCACTGTGGGTATGGCGTATATCCAGGTGAGGGTCCCAGGGCAGTTACCTGTGTGTGTAACAGTATTGCTCCTCCCCCAGTTAGGCCTCCTTGGCGAGAGGGACCCCAGCCTGGACGAAATTAATTTTCTTTGTTTTATGGTAAACCATATAAACCTCCCCCAAACACCACTGACAACCTTGCTCGGAAAAGGACAATATGGTACAGCCTCTAGGAGAGGGATCAAGTTTGGTAACAATGGCCTCTTATACCCCTTCTAACCTAAACCAGTGTAGTTTTGGATTAAGGAGGAAAAATCTAAACAAGGAAAAAAATAGGAAGCTTAGGAAAATTGAAGTAATGCCAGGTGTGTTTGAGGCTGCTGCATATGATAAATTTTTTACTTTGTCCTTAGAAGAAGGCAATAGAGAAGATTCAGATATTTTTGGAATATATAGAGAAATAGGTACATGTTTAGGCAGAAAGCCCAAAATTTCCTCCTTAGGCAAAGAGCATTTCTTGATAGAGGTACAGTCATCATCTGAGAGCAGCAAATTGAAAGAAATTGAGACAATTAGTGGTAAAAAGATTAAATGTGCGCCTCATAAAACCTATAATCAGAGCAGAGGTGTCATCTTCTCCAAAGCTCTAATGAAATTTTCTGCGGAGAGATTATTAAAAGAGTTAAAAGATCAAAATATTACAGAGGTCAAGAGAATAACAAAAAAAGAACACGGAATACTCTGTCCTCAGCCTTTATTAGTGCTAACGTTTGATTCCTTGAAACTCCCAGAGATACTTTCAGTGGCTTGGTATCAATTTAAAGTTAGGCCATATATCCCTTCACCTACACGATGTTTTCACTGCCAAATGTATGGCCATGTAAATGCATCTTGCCGTAGGAAAGCAAAGGGTGAGGTGGAAATGTGTGTTAATTGTGGACAGGAGTCACATGGACCATGTAGCAATGCTCCTAAATGTGTAAACTGTGGAGGTGAACATCCAGCATCAGATAAAATTTGCGAGAGATATCTTTTAGAAAAAGAAATAATGGCTGTCAAGACCAAAAAAACGTATTAGTTTCTTTGAAGCAAAAAAGAAGGTAGCAAGCAGCTTTAACTCGGGAATTCTCACCTTTGCTGCAGTCACTAAAAGAAGACAAATGCAAAACAATTCATCAAATAATCATTCAAATCCTAGGACTCAATTGAACAAGAGATCTCGAAGTGATGATTGCATTATATTTCCTGATAATAAAAGCCTAAACTCTACAGTAGACAGCTTTAAGACTGCCATCTCGGATCCATTGTCTTCTCAAGAGGAACAAAGTTCCTTCACCCTAGCCAACATTAACCTCAGAGCTGCCAACAGAAGCCTTACCATATACCTCTGAGGGGCTATTAGCCGCTCCATTACTTCTTTCTAGAGACTCCGATAAAAACATTTCAGCTAAGACAGAGGAGCCAGCAGCTCCTCTTTCTAGAGACCCCATTAAAAGCCCACCACCTAAGATAGATGAGCCTGCAGCCCCTCTTTCAAATCCTTGCAGTCCATCGGTCACTTTTAAAGACTGGACACCACAACTTAAAATCTTCATGTATGGAAAAGGACTCATCAAGAAAAGATGAGTCTCCACCAATTCTTCCCCCCCCCCCCCCCCTTGAAAAAAAGAAGGTATTCACCCTCCTCATTACGGCACTCTAATAGGACACACTCTCTTATGTCCTGAAGACTAGGACACTCGACCAGCAAGTGTCGCACAGTCAGAGGAACCAGGCAGTCATCATAGAATGGCTGAGGATGTTTGTCCAGGCATTAAATACCCATGTGTCAGGTGTGTGAGTGACCTATTCTTAAGTGGCAAAGGGCTGTTTCCCATCTCCTTGACATTTTGCTGTAATTAAAAGGAGTGGCTGATCTCGTAATTTCCAACATCTTTTGATTGCTTTCTACAAAATTTTCCCATATATTTTGCCATTTCTCTCTGGCTTTTTTTTTTTTTTGTATGTAAGGGAAAAAATCCCTAAATGGTAATGGTGGACCATCTTGAATTGCCCTTTTTGCTAACTTATAAGCCTTTTTGTTTCCAGCTACTCCTGTGTGTGCTGGTACCCAGCACAAGTTTACAGTTTTCTTTTTTCGGTTAACTAAAACAACCATTCTAAAATCTCTAAAATCAGAGGGTGTTTTGAATAAAACTTCATGGCTTGAATCGCTCTTAGAGAATCTGTGAAAATAGTAAAACTGCTATCTTCACAAAGTAAAATTTCCTTAATTGAGGCTAAAATGGCATATAACTCAGCTGTAAAAATGGAGCAATAATTAGGTAATGATCGGCAGCATTCAAAATTTGGAAACACTGCTCCATAGCCAACACCAGTATCAGGTTTGGAACAATCAGTATATATACAGATATCACTTTCATGCTGAGATGCATGCTCTAAAAAAAGTAAGCTGCATCACTTCCTCTGATATATTCTTCTTGGATGAATTAAAGTATTTACAATATGTAACATAAGGTAGCTTCCAAGGTGGGATTACTGAAAACCTCAAAGACAGAACATGAGTAACGGTTATGTTTAAATTGGTCATGATTTCCCATACTCTGAAGGCAATTGGAGATGGTATTTTTGAATGATCTCTAAAATAAGGAAAATATCTTTCACTTCTGACTGCAATACTAGCTAAAGAATTTGGAAGTCTCTGGAACCTAATCCAACTTTGCACCAGCTAAGTCTGGAAATGGAGATCCAGAGGAAACTCTCCAGCATCCACCAACATACTTTCAATGGGAGAAGAACTTAAAGCTCCTGTAGAAATCCGAATGCCTGCATGATGAACAGAATAAAGAGCTTCTAATTTATACAGAGGGGCAGATGTGAACACTTTGCAACCTTAAGCTAACTTTGGTAAAATAATAGCTTTGTATAATCTGAGGAGGTGTGTTCGGTCAGCACCCCATGAAGTATGAGATAATACTCTTAATAGATCAAGTGCCTTTACACATTTTGTTTTCAAGTTAGATATATGGGAAGACCAAGTAAGCTTGTTGTCAAATATTAATCCAAGAAATTTGGATCACCTCAGTCCAATCGCGTAAAATTACAATCATGCAAGAAGACAACTCTAGCTAAGAAGACAACTCTAATATCAGTGTATAGACCTCCCCACAAACCGCAAATATCTGACGAGGAGCTGTGCACACTAATAAGACAAGAAATAAGCAACAAATTCTGCATAATAATGGGAGATACCAATGCAGCAGTACACAGGGACACTGTGATGGGGAATGCATACCACCTGACAGACCTTGGCATACCACCTGGGATATGTGTACCCCAAGTTGAAAACCCCTGTAGTAGAGGAAACAACATATTAGACATTGTCCTCTCGACAGAAGATAACCTAGTGTCAAAAGAGACCATAAAATAATTACATTTCATATATATATTCAGCATAAAAAGTAGAACAAAATACTAAAAGAGATCAGACTACCGTCGAGATTACCTAAAAAAACTACAGGAGTATCTTAAAAATCTAGAGTATGACAAGAGCACTAAATAAATTTTACTGGGAAGCCTTTCTAGAGGAATACACTGAAAAAAGCCACAGATGTATACCATTAAAGCAAATGCTAACAAATGGCAACCCTCAGCCTAAGTGGTTTAAGAGAAATTAAAAATATAATAAGAAGAGACAGATTGCATAATTCAACATCCACCCCAACACCAGAAGAAGCAAGCAGGCATAAAGAAATGCAAAGATAAATGAGGATAAAAGAATTGCAACATTTTGTAAGGAAAACTCAAAAGAATTCTTAGCGCATGTTAATAGTAGGAAGCCAATATAAAATGGCTTACGCCCGTTGAGAGACAATAAAGGAAAACTAGTGACTTAGACTTGGAAAAAGTAGTTACTGATTAAGTTATTTTATTAATGTTTTCACAATTGAAGGCACTGACTCAATCCCTAAACCAACCATTAAATATGAAGGGGCAGAACGCTTGACATAATATTACAGAAGAGAAGAGGCCATTAAAAACAAATGGAAAAACTGAATAAGGTCAAATCACCTGTTCCGGATGGATTTATCCAAGAACAAATTAAGGAGTTAAAAGAGCAGATAGTTCCTAGCCTATATAAACGCTAGAGTAAATCTGCAGAAACAATGGAAGGCACCAAAAGGATGGAAACTAGGAATAATGTGCCCCAGTTTTACAAAAAAAGGTCCGAGAGAATAGCAAGGAAAATATAGACCAATCTGTTGTAAGATTTTCGAGTACATAATTGCATCTCAAATTGTGGATCACACTGATAGAAACACCTTGTTGTTCAACAGACAAAACAGATCCTGTCTATAAAACCGCTTGGAGTTTTTTCATAACATGCTTGGTATCTACAACAGTAGCAGAGCAATAGATATACTCCACTTAGATTTCCAAAAGGCCTTTGACAAAGTTCCAACAAGATACTAATGTCAAAATTAGAGCTTTAGGAATTGTGGGAGAAATAGCAGACATGATCGATGACTGGTTAACTAACAGAAAACAGAGTTGTAATAATCGTGAAGAATCAGAATAGCCAGATGTAACAAGCGGAGTTACTCAGGATTCTGTCCTTGTCTGCTCTTGTTTTCTTTATTTACATTAATGACATTGATGTCGGCTAACTAGCACGATAGGTAATTGCTGATGACACCCACCAAACTAGGTGTAAATGTAGCAGACCGATACAGTGGAAAAGTTTAATAAAATGGTCTAAGGAAAATACAAGATGGTCAAAAAGATGGCAATTGCCTTTCAACCTCGATAAATGTAAGATGTTACAAATAGGAAAAAACAACCCTCATGTAAATTACATTGCTGCTTGGGAATAAGTTAAATAGTGAACAATAAGAGAACCTAGGAGTCATTTATACCATGGGCTCAAAATCCACAAAACAATGCAATAAAAGCTGAAAGAAGGCACAGAAACTAGTATGATACATAAAGTGGCAGATCAAATACAGAAACAGTACATTTTTGGTCACCAACACTAACATAGGACATAAATAGACAAGAAGGGATACAAGCAAGAGCCACAAAGTTAATTAACTCCAACAGGCAAACAGGTTACCAAAGATGGCTAGAGAGTCTG
>NC_061100.1:45354420-45406920 GCF_015104395.2 Macrobrachium nipponense
CAGACTCTCTAGCCATCTTTGGTAACCTGTTTGCCTGTTGGAGTTAATTAACTTTGTGGCTCTTGCTTGTCTATTTATGTCCTATGTTAGTGTTGGTGACCAAAAATGTACTGTTTCTGTATTTGATCTGCCACTTTATGTATCATACTAGTTTCTGTGCCTTCTTTTCAGCTTTTATGCATTGTTTTGTGGATTTTGAGCCCATGGTATAAATGACTCCTAGGTTCTCTTATTGTTCACTATTTAACTTATTCCCAAGCAGCATGTAATTTACATGAGGGTTGTTTGTTCCTATTTGTAACATCTTACATTTATCGAGGTTGAAAGGCATTTGCCATCTTTTTGACCACTCTTGTATTTTCCTTAGACCATTTATTAAACTTTCCACTGTATCTGGGTCTGCTACATTTACACCTAGTTTGGTGGGTGTTATCAGCAAATTTGCCTATCGTGCTAGTTAGCTGACATCAATGTCATTAATGTAAATAAAGAAAACAAGAGCAGACCAAGGACAGAATCCTGAGTAACTCCGCTTGTTACATCTGGCTATTCTGATTCTTCACGATTTATTACAACTCTGTTTTCTGTTAGTTAACCAGTCATCGATCATGTCTGCTATTTCTCCCACAATTCCTAAAGCTCTAATTTTGACATTAGTATCTTGTTGGAACTTTGGCAAAGGCCTTTTGGAAATCTAAGTGGAGTATATCTATTGCTCTGCTACTGTTGTAGATACCAAGCATGTTATGAAAAAACTCCAAGCGGTTTTATAGACAGGATCTGTTTTGTCTGTTGAACAACAAGGTGTTTCTATCAGTGTGATCCACAATTTGAGATGCAATTATGTACTCGAAAATCTTACAACAGATTGGTCTATATTTTCCTTGCTATTCTCTTGGACCTTTTTTTGTAAACTGGGGCACATTACCTAGTTTCCATCCTTTTGGTGCCTTCCATTGTTCTGCAGATTTACTCTAGCGTTTATATAGGCGAGGAACTATCTGCTCTTTTAACTCCTTAATTTGTCTTGGATAAATCCCATCCGGAACAGGTGATTTGACCTTATTCAGTTTTTCCATTTTGTTTTTAATGGCCTCTTCTCTTCTGTAAATATTATGTCAAGCGGTTCTGCCCCTTCTTATTTAATGGTTGGTTTAGGGATTGAGTCAGTGCCTTCAATTGTGAAAACACTAATAAAATAACTTAATCAGTAACTACTTTTTCCAAGTCTAAGTCACTAGTTTTCCTTTATTGTCTCTCAACGGGCGTAAGCCATTTTATATTGGCTTCCTACTATTAACATGCGCTAAGAATTCTTTTGAGTTTTCCTTACAAAATGTTGCAATTCTTTTATCCTCATTTATCTTTGCATTTCTTTATGCCTGCTTGCTTCTTCTGGTGTTGGGGGTGGATATGTTGAATTATGCAATCTGTCTCTTCTTATTATATTTTTAATTTCTCTTTAAACCACTTAGGCTGAGGGTTGCCATTTGTTAGCATTTGCTTTAATGGTATACATCTGTGGCTTTTTTCAGTGTATTCCTCTAGAAAGGTTTCCCAGTAAATTATGTGCTCTTGTCATACTCTAGATTTTTAAGATACTCCTGTAGTTTTTTAGGTAATCTCGACGGTAGTCTGATCTCTTTTGTTATTTTGTTCTACTTTTTATGCTGAATATATATATGAAATGTAATTATTTTATGGTCTCTTTTGACACTAGGTTATCTCCTGTCGACAGGACAATGTCTAATATGTTGTTTCCTCTACTACAGGGGTTTTCAACTTGGGGTACACATATCCCAGGTGGTATGCCAAGGGTCTGTCAGGTGGTATGCATTTCCCATGGTGCTCGAATGAATGTACGTAGATGCCAACCTTCAATGTGCTTTAGCAAAAACTGCTTGTCGGTCAGCTAGGATAGTTAATGAAAATAGTTTCAGCCATTTCATTAACTACCTTTTCAGCTGATGTAATAATCATGTATTTTGTTTTAAATTGTCTCTATTTTTTATGGAATTCTTTATGTTTACAATATTATTGGTTATGTCAGGAGAGTTATATACTTACTGCTCATCTATACAGTTTTTCTGAGTTGGTTTTGTTTACCACGTGATACAAAATGAAGGGGATACATTACTGAAATTAAAAATACCCGAAAGGGTACGTGAGGAAGAATAGGTTGAAAACCCCTGCTCTAGTAGGTTTGGTGGAGGAATTTATTTTTGACAAATTCTAAAAGCCTCTTTCCCTTTAAGTTTGATGTGGAGATCTTAGTGTCCCTGTGTACTGCAGCAATGATATCTCCCATTATTATGCAGAGTTTGTTGCTTATTTCTTGCCCTAGTAGTGTACACAGCTCCTCGTCGGATATTTGCGGTTGGTGGGGAGGTCAGTACACTAATATTAGAGTTGTCTTCTTAGCTAGACTGTTTATATTGGTACCAATTACTTCTTGCATGATTGTAATTTTACACACTATTGGACTGAGGGGATCCAAATTTCTTGATTTAATATTTGACATCAAGTTTACTTGGTCTTCCTATATATCTAACTTGAAAACAAAATGTGTAAAGGCACTAGATCTAATTATCTCATACTTCATGGGGTGCTGATCGAACACAGCTCCTCAGATCATACAAAGCTATTATTTTACCAAAGTTAGCTTATGGTTGCGAAGTGTTCACATCTGCCCCTCTGTATAAATTAAAAGCTCTTTATTCTGTTCATCATGCAGGCATTCGGATTTCTACAGGAGCTTTTAGATCTCCCATTGAAAGCATGTTGGTGGATATTGGAGAGTTTCCTCGGGAGCTCCATCTCCAGACTTTGCTGGTGCAAAGTCTTCCAGGTTTTTAGTAATCCCACCTTGGAAGCTACCTTGTATTACATATTGTAAATACTTTCATTCATCCAAGAAGAATATATCAAAGGAAGTGATGTGGCTTACTTCTTTAGAGCATGCATCTCAGCATGAAAGTGATATCTGTATATATACTGATGGTTCAAAATCTGATACTGGTGTTGGCTATGGAGCAGTTTTTCCAAATTCTGAACGCTGCGGATCATTACCTAATTATTGCTCCATTTTTACAGCTGAGTTATATGCCATTTTAGTTTCAATTAAGGAAATGTTGCTATTTTCACAGATTCTCTTAAGTGCGATTCAAGCCATGAATTTTTATTCAAAACACCCTCTGATTTTAGAGATTTTAGAATGGTTGTTTTTAGTTAACCGAAAAAGGAAAACTGTAAACTTCTGCTGGGTACCAGCACACACAGGAGTAGCTGGAAACGATAAGTTAGCAAAAAGGGCAATTCATGATGGTCCAACAAGAGATATTGCATTACCATTTAGGGATTTTTTTCCCTTGCATAAAAAAAAGCCCGAGAGAAATGGCAAAATATTTGGGAAAATTTTGTAAAAAGCAATCAAAAGATGTTGGAAATTACGAGATCAGCCATTCCTTTTAATTACAGTAAAATGTCAAGGAGATGGGAAAAAAGCCCTTTGCCGCATAAGAATTGGTCACACACCTGACACATGGTTATTTAATGGCTGAAGATCCCCAGCCATTCTATGATGACTGCCTGGTTCCTCTGACTGTGTGGCACTTGCTGGTCGAGTGTCCCAGTCTTCAGGACATGAGACAGTGTGTCCTTTTAGAGTACCGTAATGAGGAGGGTGAATACCTTCTCTCCATGGTACTTGGAAGGAATATTATTAGTCAGGTGAGTGGTATTTTTAGGTTTGTGGAGGAAGCAGGCTTCCTACAAAAGTTAAAACTTTTTATAGTTAAGTGTAAATGATGTCATACATGTTACTTAAGCTCTTATAGAAATCCAAATGCCTGCATGATGAACAGAATAAATAGCCTTTAATTTATACTGAGGGGCAAATGTGAACATTTTGCAACCGTAAGCTAACTTTGGTAAAAGGATAGCTTTGTATAATCTGAGGAGCTGTGTTTGGTCAGCACACCATGAAGTATGAGATAATAGTCTTAATAGAGCTAGTGCCTTTACACATTTTGTTTTCAAGTTAGATATATGGTAAGACAATATTAATCCAAGAAATTTGGTTTCTGTCTTACAAGGGATTTGTTATCAATTTATAAATAAATCAGGATCGGGATGGGCTTCTCTTAAGCGGCAAAAGTAAAAGTGTGCTATTACAGTATTGGTGATAGAAAATTTGAACCCTCTTTTCTCAGCCCATGTGACAACTTTTGTTATTATTGAGTTGTAATTGTCGCTCTGCTACTGCCATCTTTGAGGATGGAAATGACAGAGAGAAGTCATCGTCAAACAGTGTATAAAATTATCTAGAAACTATCTTAGCAATGCCATTAATTGCTAATGCAAATAGGATAACACTTAAGACACCACCTTGAGGCACTCCTTTTTGGTACTGAACAACTGACATTGTTGCTCCAACTTGCACCGTAAATCTTTGCGATTTTAAAAAGGATTTAATAAAAGTGGCAGTTCTCCTCTCAAATCACAATCGTACAAATCTTGTAAAATTGGATGCCTCCATGTGGTATCATAAGCCTTTTCCAAATCAAAAAAGACCAATATGATGTTGCTTACTTGCAAAAGCTTCACAAATAGTTATCCATTCTTACTAAAACATCTGTAGTAGGGTGGATATTTCTAAAACCACAATGAGCTTTAGAGAAGGGGTTACTGCATTCCAGATACCACACTAAACGAGTATTGACCATTTTTTCCATAACTTTACAGAGACAGGATGTTAAAGCAATAGGACGGTAATTGCTGGTTAACAGGCTATCTTTTCCTGGCTTGGCAAACTGTAGAATCCTAAAGGAAATAGGTGTTCTCTAAGGATAAACATCTTCTTACATTCTGGACAGTCTTATCATATGGGATATCATCGGGACCAGGATCTGTGTCTTTACAATTTTTCAGAGCAGATTCAAATGCTTTCATGTAAATGGTATGTTATATGATTCCTCTTTAGTAGGTGTGAAATCTATCCTTTTTTGTTCCTCCCTCTGTCGGTATTCTGCATAAGGTTTGTCTTCACATTTCTTTGAAACCTCTGCAAAATAACTGGCTAGCTTATCTGCAACAATCTGAGGTTTCAGCAACCTTGGTATCATTGATTTTTAATACTGGTGGCTTTAATGGGATGTATTTACCTGCTGTTTTCCTTACTTTCTTCCATACTAAAGTAAGAGGAGTTTTGGCATTTATTGAGCTTATGAATATTGTCTAACAGCCTTTTTTAGATCGCTTAATTTTGAGCCTAAACGGGGCTCTTGCCTTACGATACTGCACTTTGTAGTGATCACATTTATGTCTTTTATAGCGTGTTTTGGCAACTCTCAGTGCTCTGTGTGTCTTATGGCATTCATTGTCCCACCATGGAACAGGTTTGCCCACAAAATTACCAGAAGTTCTTGGGATTGATTAGAGGCCTGCTACAAATAACGTAGTATTAATCATTTCAATAGCATCATCTATTATTGGAAATTCTTCTGCAGTAGCATCAACAGAACTTTTTTCAGTAAAAATATGCCATTTGGCTTTTCTTATATTGCATTTTGGTAGTCTAGATACTGGAGGACTTTGGGCAAGACTAATAATAATTGGGAAGTTGTCACTGGTATAACGATCATCCATTACCTCCCAACTAAAGTCAATAATTGAATCTTCACTCCATATTGACAAATCGATTGCCAATAAAGTTCCAGTTTGTACATGGAAATTGGATGGTTCTTCAGTATTTAATATCCCTACATTTAGGTTATTGATTATTGAGGATAGATGGTTTCCTCTGTGGTTGCTGACTATATCACCCCACATGGGGTCTCAAGCATTCATATCGCCTAATATTACATATGGTGTAGGTAGCTGGTTAACTAGTGAAGTAAAGTCCTCACTTTGAAAAGCAATACCAGGTGGTAAATAAACACAGCATATGGTGTATTTTCGTTTTAAAAATATTTTTATAGCTACTGCTTGCAAATTAGTTTGTATTTGAAAGCTGGTATGTTGGATGTCACTGCAGATCATAAGTGGTGCACCCCCATGGCTTCTGTTGTAAGGAATGTTCTGAATGGTATGGAGAAAATTCCTTTGGACAGGGAATGTTATGATTGCCCAGCATAGTTTCCTGAGGTGCAACACAGATTGGATTAAACTCATGAATTAATACTTTAAATTCTTCCCATTTACTTCTAAGTCCTTGGCAATTCCATTGAATGATGGATGGAACCTTGTTATCTTTTTGGTCCTACATTGAGGTTCCTTTGGATTGATTTTGGGGATCTTTGTTCAGAGATTGAGATGATTTCTGGGAATCTCCCAACTTTTTTTCAGGTGGGGAGAGGATTGGTGGAGACTCATCTTTACTTGATGAGTCTTTTTCCAGACATGAAGATTTTAAGGTGTGGGGCCAAGTCTTTAAAGTGACAGATGGGCTGCAAGGATTTGAAAGAGGGGCTGCTTGCTCCTCTGTCTTAGGTGGTGGGCTTTTAATGGGGTCTCCAGAAAGAGGAGCTGCTGGCTCCTCTGTCTTAGCTGGTATGTTTTTATCGGAGTCTCTAGAAAAAAGTAATGGAGTGGCTAATAGCCCCTCAGATGTACTATATGGTAAGGTTGATATTGGCTAGGGTGGAGGAACTTTGTTCCTCTTGAGAAGACAATGGATCCGAGATGACGATCTAAAAGCTGTCTACTCTAGAGTTTAGGCTTTTACTATCAGGAAATATAATACAATCATAAATTCGAGATCTCTTGTCCAATTGAGTTCTAGGATTTGAATTATTATTTGATGAACTGTTTTGCATTTGTCCTCTTTTAGTGACTGCAGCAAAGGTGAGAATTCCTGAGTTAAAGCTGCTTGCTACCTTCTTTTTTGCTTCAAAGAAACTAATACGTTTTTTGGTGTTGACAGCCATTATTTCTTTTTCAAAAAGATATCTGTCGCATTTTTTATCTGATGCTGGATGTTCACCTCCACAGCTCACACATTTAGGAGCATTGCTACATGTGACTCCTGTCCATAGTTAACACACATTTCCACCTCACCCTTTGCTTTCCTACGGCAAGATGCATTTACATGGCCAAGCATTTGGCAGTGAAAACATCGCCTAGGTGAAGGGATATATAGCCTAACTTTAAATTGATACCAAGCCACTGAAAGTATCTCTAGGAGTTTCAAGGAATCAAGCGTTAGTACTAATAAAGGCTGTGGACAGAGCATTCCATGTTCTTTTTTCATTATTCTCTTGACCTCTGTAACATTTTGATCTTTTATCTCTTTTAATAATCTCTCCTCAGAAAATTTCATTAGAGCTTTGGAGAAGATGACACCTCTGCTCTGATTATAGGTTTTATGAGGCTCACATTTAATCTTATTACCACTGATTGTTTCAATTTCCTTCAATTTGCTGCTCTCAGATGGTGACTGTACCTCTATCAATAAATACTCTTTGCCTAAGGGGGAAATTTTGGGCTTTCTGCCTAAACATGTAACTATTTCTCTATATATTTAAAAAATATCTGGATGTTCTATATTGCCTTCTTCTAAGAACAAAGTTAAAAATTTATCATATGCAGCAGGCTCAAACGCGCCTAGCATTTCTTCAATTTTCCTAAGCTTCCTATTTGTTTACTTGTTTAGATTTTTCCTCCTTAATCCAAAACTATACTGGTTTGGGTTAGAAGGGGTATAAGGGGCCTTTGTTACCAAACTTGATCCCTCTCCTAGAGGCTGTACCATACTGTCCTTTTCCGAGCAAGAGGTTGTCAGCGGTGTTTGGGGGAGGTTTATATGGTTTGCCATAAAACAAAGAAAATTAATTTCGTCCAGGCTGGGGTCCCTCTCGCCAAGGAGGCCCAAATGGGGGAGGAGCAATACTTCTACAGACACAGGTAACTGCCCTGGGACCCTCACCTGGAAATACGCCATACCCACAGTGCTTTAAGGGTCGTCAGTCTGTCGAGATCGGACTCAGCACTGTGGGCATGGCTTGACGTAAATATTTCCCCTCGCTCAGCCACGTCAGGTACTCTAGTTTTACAGGTGGAGTGGCGTGCCGTCCAATTCCACCCTCCTTCTAGTTAAAAGAGCAGTCAATTCAGTAATCCAGTAACATGGCAAGGTCGTCAACGAAAGAAGAAGGGAAGGGGGAAAATTTATAGGAGGAGGAGTAAAGGAGTTAAAGGTCCCAATGTTCAGTTAAATCCACAGCAGGGAGAGTAGGTTTAAGAGAGCATACTCTCTCTGCAGTGGATCCCTAAGCCCTCACCTCGCCAAGGAGTTGGGATCAGGGGGTGTTGCCTCTTGTATCCATGTTTCTCTGATACCTATTATTATGTCTTAATTCTTCACCTGGTACCAGTGCGTTGGAGAGATCCACTTTGTTCCGAATGGATTGTGCATTAAAGTGCACCACTCAGAGGGACTTTTCTGTCTTCCCTTTTGTCCTCGGTGGCTTTATTCGTTTCCCTTATTTTCACTGTTTCCTGCAGTGCTGTTGCTAATAGCTATTACTAACCAAATTCAGGTATCTTTCCAACTTCTTCCTTTGAATGTTCAGTTCGCTGAGGTGTTTCAAGAGGTTTTCGTTAAGAAGGTATCCTAGTAATTTTGCTCCTTCGAAATTCAAGTGAGTTCCATCTCTTTTATATGCTTTGCTTATTCCCTACAAATATGTCCCAGAAGTTTGAAAACCTAACACCTTTTTCTTGGTATATTGTCATTGATTCCAATTGTCTTGCTGAGGGAATAGTGGCTTACATTGGTTCTGGACAGAAGTCCTACAAGAACGCCTTTATTGGTTTTCTCACGAATGTTTTCTACAACATCCCTCAGGGAGGCTACAAGACCCTCTGTCTGGCCATTTCTTCCATCTTTTAGAAATAAGACTTTTCCTCTTCCTTGCGCTGTGATTGCACTTTTCTACTTTTCACTTTCATTTTCTTCATTAGCTCGGTTATCTTCTTTGCTCTTGCACCTGAGAAAGAATGAACTTTCCTCGTACTTCTATTTTTGGCCACAAAATTTGACCCGTGATCTTTTACCATCGTGTCTCCAATTAAGGTATTTCCTCTTCTGATTCTGAGAGCATAGCAATCTATTTGATATGTTTTTTCCTTTTGAGAGAGAGAGAGAGAGATGAGAGAGAGAGAGAGAGAGAGAAGAGAGAGAGAGAGAAAGCACTGTACTTTGTTACGAAACCAAAGGAATTTTTGAAAGTTAAGCAGTCTATGTGAAATTCGACTGCATTTGAATCGTGTAATTCGATCTGCCTAGCTGAAACCACCGGTAGATTAGACGAAAAGTGGTTTGATAAACACTGGATTTATTCTTTACTGCTGACTTTTGTGGTTAATATAGACAAACTACGTATTTAGTAGGGCAAAATTTATGTCTGTGACTGCAAAGAACACTTTGGTTGTAAAATCGCTTTATTCAATAGTAAAAGTATGTTTAGGCAAAGATACACGCTGAGAAAAACAGCAACTATATTGGAAAAATATACCAAACTGATGTGATAAAGCTTCTGCCAACAAAAGGGAAAATGATGGATCTTTGAGGAATTGTTTAGCCAGCAATGTATTAGCAAGGCTTTTTCTGGAGGGGCGGGGGAGGGGGGTGTGTGGACTATTCGAAGAATGATTGGAAATAGTGTATTTTAACAAGTCGGGAAAAATGTGCAAAGCTTTAAAGAAAGAGTGGAGAGAAAGGTTATCAGAGGCGAGAAAATACACAAAAAGAACTGAACGCCATTTGGATTTGGGAAGAAAATCTGAGCTATGAATTGGTGCAGAAGGAAGAGGGGGTGTTTTAATCTGATTTATCTCGTGCTCTTATGGCTGACTAGTCTGTTCACTCAGGTGAGTTTGTTGCCCCTCCAACATGTCCCATCAAAAGATCTAAAGAGTTCTAAAAGCCTTCTGAATTAGACCCAGGGACAAGAAATCTTGGCAGCCTACACATTCAATCCAAGTTCAACACTCCTGGCCATTGTCTGATTCCAATCCACCTACCCAACAAAAAATATTTGGGTACTGTTATTTTGTACTCGTTTACTTGTAACTTTTCAGCACACGACCAACGGAGCATGAATGGAATTGTCAAAGGAAATAATGAAACTGATACAGCAAAAACTCCTCCCATGCCCTTTGGGAAGCCTTCTTTTACCACTGTAATAAGAGTACAAAGAAGGCTATACATACTGACCGCCGTAGGCACAACAACAATTGTACTCGATAATTCCTTCAGAGAAGGGCTTCTTCATATAAATAATAATAATAATAGCTTTGTAGATTTTGCACGAATAAAAGTGTGTAAAGGATATATTACTTTAAACATTTTATGCCTTAAGAGATATATTCAGAGATGATCTACAAATAGTCCGGGAGAAACTTAGAAAAAGAGATGGGGACAGGTAAGGCGTTCACTAGAGATCTGACACGCAGTGCATTTTCTTTTTGAGTAATCACTTAATATCGGAATCTAAGCGTAGACTTTGATAAAAGTGGGGTTGTCAGATCCCAGAGGAGAGAGCGTTCATCCTACTACTTGCAAATATTTGAAAGAGAACGCTTGAGGTCAAACATTTGCTCAAGACTGGCCTGGAGCATTAATCAAAAGAACATTCCTTAGGAATGCTGAAAAGAAGTAGAATTCCAATATATTTATAATTCTCCTCTTGTGTCCTTATATAAATTTTATCATCCAATAGCATTTTCGTTACATGGAATTCACTACATATTAATTTCTCTACAGTGTTTTGCTGTAAAATGAAAGGCCATTAGAGAGTCATTGTCGGCTAAAAGTTTATGCGTCCAGCAATGAATCTTTAATCCGCAATCTCCATTAAGAGAGAATAGAGAATGAAGATAACTGAAAAGAAGAATAAGAGTACGAAAAGGTTACGAAACATGGATGCTGAGAAATCAGAAATAAGCGAAGCAGGTCATGTTTATATACTTGAGGGAAATGAAATCCTTGATACTCCTCTTGACTTGAAAATGACCGCATCGGTTTCTGAAATTCTGGGAATATTTCCACCTCTAAATGGAAAGTCTTTTTCTTTAGCGGATACATGTGAGAAAATCGATGGCAAAACACATCAGGCTACAAAAGGTATGGCACTTTAAATGAGGTAATATACAGACCAGAGGGAAAATCATCTATAATTGTGGTCGTTCAAGAAGACCCAGATTTCCACGTCAGTCGCCAAATATCATGTATTCAAGGTCTATAAAAGAATCGAGCTCTAATTTACCTGATCAGGTAAGGTGATACACTGCGTCTAACACCTTTGAAACATAACCTAAACTCCATTAACTTCATTTGCCTGGTGGTTCAAGAGTGTTTGCTCTCCTTTAAATGACTGATCAGGTTTCAGACTTAAGTCTCTCGAAATCTGAAATTGCTAAAAATAATTTCCTTTCCTCTTTTGTGCCAATGGACTTGGAGCATGCTACACTGAACTGTTCCACGAATATTATTATTATTATTATTATTATTATTATTATTATTATTATTATTATTATTATTATTATTATTATTATTATTTTGTACAGAAGTTTCTCAATTCTTCTTATAACTGACTTTTCTTCTGTACTCTAATTGGCTAGTAAAACGCCAAATGGGGGATTCATGTAAAAAAACGTGGTATTTGTCAAACTGAATATATATTATACAAAATGCAGTACAAATAGAATCTTAAGCCCAAGCAACAGAAGATACTAAATGACTCATTCTGGAGTCCTCTTGCTCAGGGGCGTCAGCTTTCTCTCTCTCTCTCTCTCTCTCTCTCTCTCTCTCTCTCTCTCTCTCTCTCTCTCTCTCTCTCTCTCTCCTTCTTGCAACGTTTCGTCCTTAAACCCAGGACATCGCCGGGCAGGTGTTGTGGGACTGAAGTTCTTGTGGGAATCCTACAGTATATGTAGTCTGTTGTACATCATGGGGACCTTAGCGACGAATTTGAATTGGCTAACTGGTTGAGCTGCTGATCCCCTGTTGTAAGGGAAGGGCGCCTCTCCGTGCTGGATTCTGATTGTTGGAGGAGGCGGTTTCATGACGTCATTACTTGCCGAATTGTTATTGGCTAGTTACTGTTGCGAGACATTGTCTGGTGTAGTCTGGTGTTTCTTGATCTGAGGTGTCTTGTTTGGTGGTCGTATCTTGTGTTGTATTATTTAGTAATACTATGTCGTCTTGGTTTGGGCTTCTTCATGTGCTAGTAGGGAATAGGAAGGCCTCTTCAGTAGTATTCAAAGAGGTTTTCTTGTCAAGGATGAGGATGGCTTCCAGCAAGCGTAGTCTTCTTGGGTCTGGGGCACTCCCGATGATGGTGGTGGTGTTGATAATGCTGTCACGGGTTGGAGCGTAATTGTGGTAGGTGAGGGCATGGTTCTTGATAGCGCCCTCTGGTACTTGACATTATGAAGTCTGAGTTTTATTTTATTTAAGATATAACCCGGAACCCTACACTTTAAGACCACCTGGTCATCATCAATCCAAAATTTAGTAATAAGTGCTCTTTCGCAAGTGAAAGGGGTTTCTTTACAGTAATTTATTATTAACTTTCACAACATGGAAGAAGTCACCAAGGAAAGTGGACACTCAAGAAATTAATCAACTTCGAATTTACACAGCAGCAATGACTGAGTGAATTGGATAACACAACAATTACGAATACTGGCCACTTGAAAGTGGTCTTTCAAAGCCAATTAAACAATAATTCTATCAGGCCCAGTAGGGTGGACTTCAGGCAGTCGGGAACACAGAAACACGGCTAGGCTGGTAACGGCATTTATAACACTCCTGGAATGAGAATTACGTTTTTGCATTGTCAAGGTGTTTTTTTTTTAATTGGGACGGTAGATTCACTGTTTGAGTTGAAGAAAGAAGAATTTACTGAGACGATGAAATGTGCCAGAGAGAGATAGAGAGAATAATCGAGTCAAAGAAAAGATACTGGGCAACCAATTTCCCTTCTAGGGTACATGCCTTTGATGCTTCCTGGATTTGCTTCCAACTCTTTGGCGGTGTCGTGCTGTAGGGTCACAATCGGGTCTAGTCCCCATTACTCCTAACAAGGACGTCTCCATAACAGAAAAGAAGTTGCCGCAGCCATAGCCTCATTTAAACTGCTGAATCGTGGATGAGCACCATGTGAAAAGAACTTTCCAATTGGTGCTGCTTCATATAAATACACAAATGTCTTACCATCAGCAAGGCGAAACCCACTAAACAAACCATAACGCTAATTGTCAGTTCTTCTTTCACTCAAACCATCTACCACTTTTTAGGTCTTCCTTTCTACCTTCTTCGGACACTTCTGAATTGTATATTTGTTTCATCAACAGATCATCTCCCATTCTTTCCATGTGATCAAACTTTCTCACAACACTCTGAGCCACACTTTCACTTATGCTAACCCCTATATTGCATATCTCCACATTTATCGCTTTTGAAGTTCTTATAACGAAATTCTATGTAAACAAGTGATGTCTACACTCTACAGCTAACACCTTTTTAGTTTTCTATGAAATAAAACTATCGAGGTGGCTTTGTCTTTCTGTCTGCACTTTGTCTGTCCACCTTCAGATCTTAAAAACTACTGAGGCTAGAGGGCTCAAATTGGTATGTTGATAATTCACCTTCCAATCGTCAAAAATACCAAATTGCAGCCCTCTAGCCTCAGTATTTTTTAAAATTTAAATTAAGGTTTAAATTAGCCATGATCGTGCGTTTGGCAACACAACAACACAGGCCATCACGGCTGGCTCAGTTTCATGGGCTGCGGCTCACACAACATTATACTGAGACCACTGAAAGATAGATCTATTTTCGGTGCCCTGATTATACGCTGTACAGAAAACTTTATTGCACCAAAGAAACTTCGGCACATTTTTCACTTGTCATTTGCATTCTTTATGTATCCTTCATTCCCACAGAGCAGAGTTAGCTCAATAAACCCTTCACTTATTCTAGCTTTGGTTGTCATAGTAACTTCAGTTCTCCTTTTACTCGTTTGCACACAACCAGCTACAGTTCTAGTTGTACCTACCTCGTAACTCACCTTTTCTCTTGTCCGACTTTCATCCAGTATATTTATTCCTAAATATTTAAATGAATCTACCATCCATAGCAATATTTGCTCTTCCAGCTTCATAGTTATTCATAACCTTTCTCTTGATCATGTTTTCATTGAACTTTCTCTTCTGGCAAGTACCTTCATACCATATCACTAATTTGTGTAGTTTTTCATCAGTATCTCCAACCAGTACTTTATCATCTGCGAGCATCAGTTTTGACACATTCGTTTCATGACCCATCCTTTTGTCCAACAACATTGTACCTATCTACTGTTCTTTCTGTGACTTCTCACATCACTATACATGAAAATAGAAGAACAGTCGCAGACATAAAACACCGATGTCATATTTACGCCAAACCCATCAATCTTCTGCTTACAAACTCCAACACACGCTTTACTGCCAGCATAAAAATGATATATTGTTCTCAACAATTTACTATTAACATGGTAATGGGGAGGTGGTGGGAAGAGGGAGGAGAAAGTGGAGGGAAGTGGATGGGGAAGGGTAGGGAGAAAGAAGAAGGGAAGGGGGATGGGAAATGAAGGGAAGAGGGATGGGGTGGTGGAACTGGGAGGGGAAGAGGGATGGGAGGGTGAGGGGAAGATAGAAGGGGAGGGAAGGGGAAGGAGAAATTACATTTCTGTATTAGAAGAGAAAAATCATCTCTGCTGAACATAAGCCTGTTTCGCTTTCATCAACAGTCAGGCCTTTTATCGATTCTGAGAAATAAACTGCACAAGGGCACAGCAACGCAGAGGAGATTTCAAAATGGGTTCAGTATACATGAATGTACTGCTAACTCACTAATATACTATACTTCTGAAACTCCCCCTTCCTTCTTCCCTCCCACCCCCTACCGTAGCCCCCTCATTCACAGTTTTCCCGGGCAGTGCTGGGTAGATCAACTAGATCAACTAGTATATATATAAGTAGGACCTGGATACAAGCAGGCCTACGTGGTTACTTTTGTTACGGGTAGGAAGATATGTTCTGAACTCTAGCTTCATATTACTCAAGTTGATTGACGGTATGTCGTGGAAACACAGAGGTAGTAAATATATATATATATATATATATATATATATATATATATATATATATATATATATATATATATATATATATATTCTTCAGCGTTACATCGTGAGATAGCTTTGAAGAGAAGAGTTGGATGTCTATATCAGATGATAGGAGAAGAGGTAGTGATCTCTTGCAGATTGATTTACAAAGCAATAGGTTAGCAAACCTAACAAAAGATACATGTGTGCGAACGAACACTTCTTTTTTAGGTTAAGACGTATCATCATTTCAAGTTCTCATGAGAGCCAAAAGTAGGTTCCCATTGAAGTAGGTTGACGTTCGTGTTTTCTACTTATGCTTAGCTAAGCTTCACACGCATCCTGTGACTGTGGGTTTTTAGCAGACTTTCCGGGTAGACCCCTGACTTGATTACGTTATATACATTGCTTCTAAGGAATGTCCTACATTACTTTTATCATGTAATATTCATTACATATCTCTCGGACACGATAACAAAATCAAATATATAAGAATAGTCAGGTCGGAAAAAATGCCTTGCCGTAGGATGTGTGCGAGTGCTATTTCAGATACAGATAATACAAGGTTATGATATTCAAATGGCAAATAATTGACCAATACAATCAACAACATGATTACAAGGTAAGTATTAATGATATATATTCTAAGGAAAATTATATGGATATATAGTTAAAAAGATATGCACTCGAGTTGATTTAAATCCAAAAGGTTATATATATGCTATATTGATATACTTATATAAATGCAAGTCATGAAGATAAATACTCCACAAAAATACTAATGCATTTCTGGTAGTTACATGACACACAAAGATTATATCTCTTAATATAAGGTTATGAGGATATATATATTGATATAAGGTTATAAGGATAAAAATTAATGGTACCTTGTGAGAGATAAAATATAAGGTATATGGTTTAAAATGTAAGGTATAAGGTAATATATCTAAGACCTATAGATTTATTGATTCAAATAAATGTGATTAAAGATTTGTGCACTTAATATATATTCCTGGTGCGTACAACACACAAATATATTGATTCATTGTTTAAATTACTTATGCTTCAGATAGGTGTGCACTGTTGGATTGATTATATATGCTTCAGATAGCTGTGCACTGATAGATTAACATACTGATATTTTTACACATGGAATTCATTGTTAATGAGGTCCTCTACTTCACAACTAGCCAATGTACTGATCAACTTTTCACGCCCTTAACAATTCCAAACAAATCACCTTACGTCAATGAAATGGCCAGTCTCATGCAACGTGGAAGTCAATTGCCTTGAGGGCATAGGGAAGATTGTCTAGACTGTTTCTGACGTTCTGTTGGTGAGCAATTCTTGTTCTCCTCATCCTATACCAAACGAATATGTTCACGGCAATCGTAATCGCCACCGTGGCCAAAACCGTAGCTAGTAACACATAGTAACAAAGACCCTCACTAGCAGCGTAAGTGGGGTGAACCGGCGAAGTAGGCCTTCTCCTGAATTATTGTGCTTATTCCGTGGACGGTGTAGTTGGCCGTTGCTCCACTGCAGCCGTCGGCGGTGATGAACAGATGAGAATCCGTAGCTGATCCATACGGGCAGCCGACCCGAAATGGTTGTAGGGAGAATCTCAGCCAGGTTCCGTTGTTTAGCCTGTGAGCGAACTTATACTTGTCAAAAGGGTAGAGGTGATCCAAGCAGTGTTCTTGCATGTGGGGCAAAGTTCCATTAAAGGCTAGGTCTAACTTACATGAACCCTCGGACACATTGCGGAATGCAAATGAGTCAACGTGCAAACCTTTTTATCCATGGCTGTATAGCAATTAGCGAACGATTCTAGGTCTCTGACGACCATAAAAGTTCCCTTATTAGGGGAAATTGATACGTAGCCAGACATATTCGATATTACTGGTATTGAGCGATTTGACATGTAGGTGGGAAATGGAGCTACTTTAAAGGATTCCCATGCATCAGAAGGATCAAAGGGGATATTAACCATGATTCTATAATGTTCCATGCTAACTGAGATTAGGCTATAATAGAACTCAATCTTATGTGCTTCTAACAAAGGAGTGTAACCGAGTTTGTCACGCGCATTCTTTAGATTAATGTTAAGTCTTTGATTGGTAACAAGTGCAGCGACAAGACTCCTTTAGTTGCGAGGGTTATTGCTTTAACATAATCTTTGAATTTTTCAATCAAATGAGAAATCTTAGTATGTATATGATCCATCTTCATATTGTAATATGCTAAAGTTGCAAGAAACGATTGCACGTCTTTGATATGATTTATGTTACTAGAAGATTCGTTCAGTAATGTCATAAGCTCATTTATTGATTCTAACTGTTTGCGAAGTTCAGAGAAAATTAATTCATGTTCGGGCTGTAAAAATTCAATTCTCTTATTCTGATCGTTAATTTTAAGACGATTAGAAATTCCAAGACCTAAGCTTGCTACAGGGCCGAAAAAATTAAGTGCAGCAAATATAAAAGGGTTATTCCTTTCTACACTGGTGTGTGGAATGGTCCACATTAGAGCATAAGAAGGTCACGTGCTAAGCATTCTGTTTCGGCCGTCTTATTTTGCAAATCAAAAGACAATAACTCAGTGATACTCAAAGTCTGAGCAAGCGGATGTTCGTCGCTGAAGGGAAAGTAAGTTCTATGCAGTTGATTCAGTGACTCAGCAAATCGAGATAAGTCTGTTTTCAAATCGCGTATCAACTTCCAGAATTACGTTACTTGATGTAAGAAATAGGTCTTCGGTTCTTTCAATGCTTAGGCCATGACCAAATTGAATTTCCTTTGTTTTGGAACCAGTACCACGCGAGAAAAATGCCTGAAAAATCAGTACCAGTTCAAACAAGATAAGCTGCATGTTGGAAACCTGCAAATAGTCAATTATATGTAATTACTCATGTTTTAAAATTAACCATCACACGGGTGTAAATGATATACAAATAAAAATGTTTTATAACAAGATATATTTGACCACACAAGTGTTATATATATACAAGTTTACCATATAAGTTTTATATATAGGTATAAATATATTCCTCTTTTTTTCTTTCATACTCCCCTACAACTAGCACCTAACATGGGCTATTGGGATGGTTCTAATGTCAGTAGGCTGTGCTATGTTCTGAACCTTCAGCCTATTTACTGCTAGCAGTTTTCGAGGATCATAAATGTCCTTCGAATTTAGGCGTTAGTTTATAGTTCAGACCCTTGCGTACGTATATTTGCATATAGATTCGATTACCTACTGCATATGGTTTTGTTTGTTTGATAGTTTTATCGTGATTATTTTTCATGATTATATGAGCTGCTTCTAGATTATTACGAAGTATATTAAACCTGCTTACAATAGCATTCATGATATCCTTTAAAGGATTGGTTAAATTGTTTGTGGGTGTAAGAATGTTGAAGGGCGTCGTAGCGGGCATGCCGTAAAGTGCTTCATGTGGCGACATTTTGATAGAAGTATGATAACTGTGGTTAAGAGTGCTTAAGACTGCAGGGATTGATATATCCCAAATTAGGATCCATACCCCCAAGTGTGACTCGTAGGATTTTTAACACCTTATTCACCCGTTCTACTAACCCATTTGATTCTGGGTGATAAATCATGGTATTGATTTTCTTTATGCTTAGGAATTCGCACAAGGAGTTAAGAAAGTGATTATTGAATTCTCCACCAGAGTCGGAGATTATCATGTGTGGAATTCCATGTTTACAGATACAATATACATAAAACTTCCTAGCACATTCAATCGCGGTTTTGTTTTTCAAAGGTGTTAATTTTGTGTATCTGGTCAAGGCATCGATTAACACTAAGAGGTGCTTTTTTCCTCTGTCAGACTCTTAAAACCCTGTTAATAAATCTAAGTGTACTCTTTCAAAAGGTTTGTTTGGCACGGGGTAGGCCCCAAGGCTAACAGGTGTCTTAGTGTGCTCTTTGTTTTCGTGGCAAGTGTGAAAATTTGCTATATGTTTTTTTATATCTGTAAGCATCGTCGACAAGTAGAATACTGATTTGGCTTTCTGTGACATGATAGAGAACCTAGGGTGACCATGTAAGGGGTTGGGATGCAACCAATTTAGGACAGTCTGTATAAGAGAGATTGGTAGTACTACCTGGTCATTAGTCGCCTGAGGTGTACTTCGGGTTTTCCTCATCACAGATCTACACAGGATATTTTCTTTGATTATGTAATTCTGCTGCGATTTTTTTTTAATTTTTGTTCAGAGCAACTATTATTTTACTTAACTGAGGATCTTTCGTTTGTTCTGTCTGTACCAGTTCGGCGCTCCAACCCCATGTCTTCAACATTCACGATTGTTTAGATTAATGAATTTTCTTGTTCGGATACTATTTTAACAATTGGTACAGATGTTTTAATATCTTCTAATTCAGCTAATGCATCAGGATAATGCATCAGCGGGGATATTTGCTTTCCCAGGTAAGTACCCCATCTTCGCGCCAAATTCCTGAATGATCATATGCCACCGAGTTCTTTTAGGACTGTGATTGAAGCCTTTGAAGAAGTCGGTGAGGGGCTTATGGTCAGTAAGGACCTTAACAGGATAGCCATAGATTATGAATTCAAAATATTCTAATGATTTAACGATAGCTAGCCATTCCTTGTCTATTACTGAATATTTACTTTCAGAGGGCTTCAGTTTATGTGAATAAAAAGCTATCTGGAAAAGCTGTTTATAATATTGCTGAAGTAGTATCCCTCCTACCCCCTGATCTGAGGTGTCAGTTGCGATAAAGAATTCCTTACTGAAATCAGGAAATTTTAAGATAGGTGAACTGCACAATTTCTCTTTCAAGGTATCGAACGCCTGTTGGTGCGTTTCAGACCATATAAAATCTGCACCCTTCTTCGTAAGATCAGTTAAAGGAGCTGCTATTACTGATTAGTTGCACACAAACGACGATAATAACTCGTACAGCCAAGAAATTGTATGCCCTTAACGTTAGTAGGTACTGGAAAGTTACAGATAGCCAACACCTTATCGTGGACTACTTTAAGACCTTGACTAGATACTGTAAAGCCTAAATAGACTAGTTCGGACTTGAAAAACTCGCAGTACGGATGTACGAGAATTATGTTGGGTGGCTTGAATAATATCATGGTTCATGAGACAGGTAATTGGTTCTTCGATGTACGTTACTGTTAGATTGTCTGTCTCCTTTTTGTCCAAAACGGATTTTAATGTATTGGAATCTTTGTAGAATTTTCCTTTGATAAACACGCTATTCTTTGCAGGAGCTAGAACAATGTTTTGAATGCACATAGATGGATATCCTACAATTACAACTGGATACATATCAATGTATTGTACAACTATAAAGGTATCGGTAAGCGTGCGCTTACCCACCTTGTACTAAACCTGAGTTACGCCTACAACACTTAGTTCGTTATTACCGATGTCCGATAGTCGGACTCTGGACTTCTCAATAGGGAAGTTTGAAAATAACAGGTGATGAATCTGTAAGTCCATTATGTTACGTGGACTACCGAAATCGAAAAACAATGTAAAAGGTTGATATTCTAGATTAAGTGCGTTTAAAGTAGGGCGTAATTCACCAGTACTAATGATAGCATGAATTCTATGAAAATCTATGGAATCCTGCACTGACTTTTTGGATGTGGTCGTTTGGTTCATAGAAAAATTCTGTGTTTCACATAAGTCTTCTATATGATTACATTTTTATTTAATGCAAAAGATGATGATATGGACGACCCAACATCATTCTTCCCCCCTGCTGGAGTTATTTACATGGTACTTGATTTGCTTTGGTCACTCGGAAAATTTTACTGACTTTGATTGTTTTGGGTAGACGGATTAGGAACCAAGTTCCCTGAAGACCGATTTGCTTGTTTCTGATACTGTGCTGCATTACCCTGCATTGATTTCTTTTTGCAATCATTCATCATATATGCCCTGTTCGTTTACAGTTCAAACAAGTTATCGCGAACATGTTACTGATAACTGCATTTACCTGCCGTGGTTTATTTTCATTCTTTGAAAAAACTTGACAAGAGAGGGATCTAAATCTGCACATTTAGACATATGTTTCTTAACTTGTTTGTATATGTCCAATTCTGTATTGTCGGGTGTTAGCTCTCCATCAAAACACCGTATCAAGGCTTCTTGCAACATAGCTGTTATGAAAGTTAAGCATGTAAGCCTGACAAAATCCTTTACAACTATGTCATCACCACTAACCCAATTTGATTGATTAAATTGATCCTTGTATTCATTCAGACGGTCTGCAATAAGTGCTGCTCTATCAGCCAAACTAAAATGAGCCATTGAGACCAGATTATAGATATTGCATAACGCTAAAACTTCATCCAATGCTTCCTCACTGCCATATGAGCGTAGTTTAACTTTAAATCCCTCCCTTGTTTTTCCTTCTTGAAAGGAAACACCCCTAAGATATGACCCAGCATCCCCTTTTACAAAATCAATGAAGCTTTTGGCTTCCTGAAGCTGTAGGGAAGGCAATGATATACATTTAGCTTTCAAATCCAAGATTCTACCCCCTGAGGTAGAAACCCATTAACACGCCATTGGAAAAGAATGATAGCGGATCTCGCATTGACTAAAGTTAGAGCAAACCAGATTACTGGATGAAACCGGTGCAGATGCCCCTGAGGAAGCGGCGGTAGCCATTTTTGGATTTGTTTTCTTACGATCACTATGTCTATTGGCAACCCTGTCAAAGTACCTATATGAATAAACACGTCCACTACGTAAACACATATGCTATGTAAAACACAATGTGGAACAAAAGTAATATGGTTTCACAAAAATGATAAAGTTAGGCACATAAGATATGGTAAAATATTTCATTAATACCTCTGAAAAAGAAGGATTGGTTAAATGACAAAGATAAAATCCTGCAAGGAAATGTTAGGAAAAATAATAAAGATAGATCCCTGCAAGAAAAGTAAGGTTATCAGTAGTCTCCTAACTCACCCAGGAACAGCGATCTGTCGACCTGTGGGGGATGGCTCGAACAACTATGTCTACACAATGAATGAATAAAGTAGGTTTACTTAGCTCAGTTATATGGTGATTCCCCGATGTTATTATATGACGTCATGGGTCAGCTGGTGTCTGCCCTTGGCTCACTCGCAATGACACAGATTGAAGGTTTGTGCGATGCGTTTGTTTCTTGAACAACTGATTTCTGTTCTGGTGCTATGTTGATGATACATTGCGGAAGTCACATACAGCGAATGTTCTTGAAGTTTCACAATATCGATGAAGGGCGAGCTTATGATGATGAAACCATTTGATATAACGTATGGCTAATATATTTTAATATAGCTGGATTCGCTCCAAGGAAGGCGTCGTAGGGTACTTTGATGTCTCGTGGCACTGCAACGCCTCTGCCTGTCATACGATGTAGTCGTCTGTGGCTGTTTGAAGATTCTCCCGTTTCGACATCGTAGAAAGTTTCCGTTATATGAAGTGTTTATATCTGCTACCAACTATGTACCCCCTTTAGCTGCCACCATTAATATAAGTTAGCTGCCACCATTAATATAAGTTGGCTGCCACCATTAATATAAGTTGGCTGCCACCATTAATATAAGTAGGACCTGGATACAAGCAGGCCTACGTGGGTACTTTTGATTCGCTGAAGCGAATAGCAGTTGGTTAGGAGAAGGTTCACAAAGCCCTCTCTCTCTCTCTCTCTCTCTCTCTCTCTCTCGATATGGGCAGGAAGATATGTTCTGAACTCTTGCTTCATGTTACTCAAGTAGATTGAGGGTATATCGTGGAAACACAGAGGTAGCGAAAATATATATATTCTTCAAAGCGTTACATCGTGAGATAGCTTTGCAGAGAAGAGTTGGATGTCTAAATCAGATGATAGGAGAAGAGGAAGTGATCTCTTACAGATTGATTTACAAAGCAATAGGTTAGCAAACCTAACAAAGGATTCATGTGTACAAACGAACACTTCTTTTTTAGGTTAAGACACATCATCATTTCAAGTTCTCATGAGAGCCAAAAGTAGGTTCCCATGGAAGTAGGTTGGCGTTCGTGTTTTCTATTTATGCTTAGCTAAGCTTCAAACACATCCTGTGACTGTGGTTTTTGGCAGACACCTGACCTGATTACATTAAATACATTGCTTCTAAGGAATGTCCTACATTACTTTTATCATGTAATATTCATTACATATATAAACCATCCTCGATCAAAGCCTATCCAATGGTTTTTGTTTGGTTCAAATCTGTCAAGCTCTTTGGTCATGATTGAATGACAGACAAACAGAAGGACATAACGCCCATTATAGTATTATTATTATGTCTATTACCCTGTTTCTTCTCCCTAACACCCCCTCTACACTCCGTCTCTCACTTTCTCTCCTTCTCACTCTCACACCTTGCCCAACTCTGACCCCCTTTGGTGCCATTGATGTCTTACCCCACAGTATCCGATGGTAGGTCATATTTAGTACGTATACCGAAAATCGAAAGTCATATTAACCCTTAAACGCCGAATGGACGTATTAAACGTCGAGTCAAAATGTCTCCCGTATGCCGAATGGACGTACCATACGTCGACTCAAAAAAGTTTTTTTTAAAAATTCGCGGAAAAATACTTATAGGCCTACCAGCCAAAAACTTTTGAATCACGCGCCTTGGGGGATGCTGGGAGTTCACGGATCAAGGCGTTGTTTTGTTTACAATCGTTACGCAGGCGCGCAAGCGCGAATTTCTTTCTTATCGCACTAAAAAGTATCAGTGACACATCTCAAAAATTATTTCGTCACTTTGACATAATTTTTGCACCGTTTTAAATTATCCGTTACATGATTTATCATATATGAAAATGTGTGCAATTTCATTTTGAATACAACAATGAAATATTCACGTTTGTAGCTTTTATCAGTTTTGAAATATTTCCATATAAATAACGATAAATGCCAAAATTTCAACCTTCGGTCAACTTTGACTCTACCGAAATGGTCGAAAAACGCAATTGTAAGCTAAAACGCTTATATTTTAGTAGTATTCAACTATTTACCTTAATTTTGCAACAAATTGGAAGTCTCTAGCACAATATTTCGATTTATGGTGAATTTATGAAAAAAATAACATTTTCATTATGTCCGTGCAGTAACTCTTCCGAAAAAAACCATACGTGCGATTGTGGTAATGTTTGCACCATTTTAAATTAGCCGTTACATAAAGTTTTATATATGAAAATGTGCGCAATTTCATGTAGAATACAACGAAAAATAATTGAAGGTTGTAGCTTTTTTGATTTTTGAAATATTTGCATATAAATCACGATAAATAGAAAAAAAATCACGTTCGGTCAACTTTGACTCTACCGAAATGGTCGAAAAACGCTATTGTAAGCTAGAACTCTTATATTTTAGTAATATTCAATCATTTACCTTCATTTTGCAACAAATTGGAAGTCTCTAGCACAATATTTCGATTTATGGTGAATTTATGAAAAAAACTTTCCTTCCTTCCGCGCGTGGATTCTCCGCCATAAATCTCCGAAATGCGTACATCTCATTCTCGGAAAATTTGCTCCGTTTCATATTAGGCATTTCATAGAGTTTTATATATGAAAATGTGCGCAATTTCATGTAAAATAAAAGGAAAAATATTTGAAGGTTGTAGCTTTTCTAATTTCCGAAATAATTGCATATAAAAAAAATTTATAAAAAAATTTTGACATTTGGTCAACTTTAACTCGTCCGAAATGGTCGAAAACTGCAATTGTAAGCTAAAACTCTTACAGTATCGTAATACTCCATCATTTAACTTCATCTTGAAACAAATTTGAAGTCTCTATAACAATATTTAAATTTATTGTGAATTTAACAAAAAATATATTTTTTTATGTCCGCGCGTTACGAATTCATGCATCATTTTGTGATAATATTTTCTCTGTTACTTTTATCGTTTTACAATATGCTATATACCAAAATGATCGCAATTTTGTGTACATTACAACGAAAAAAAGTAACTTGTTACCATTAACCGTTTTGCGCACAGCGCGATTTGAATACAATTATATGTGAAATTTCGTTTTTGTGCTATCATATATCGCATTATTTATATATGATAATGATAATTTTTTTCATTTCTGATGGTTGCATACTAAACCTCAGCCAATTACAAAAAAAGGAGCCAAAAATGAACTCTTAATCTTGAAAACTAAGCGCGCTGTGTGTTTTTGAAAAAAATATTTTTTCCGCTTCGGCGCTCACTCCGAAACACCTCCGGCATACGGGAGACAATTTTCTTTTTACCGCTTCGGCGTTTAAGGGTTAATTACTACGTGTGCCGAAAATTAGGTATGGTAAATTCGTAACATTATTAAGTCTACGGACTGAACCAACCCAGTTTCGGGGAAGGCGCCCCTCCCCCTCCGGCGCCTTTGGTGCCTTTTGTTGTTTGAAACCCCATTATAAACCATCTTAGGGGCACCCACTATAACTCTGCTAAGTTTCATGCCCATCAGACCAGCATTTGTCCGTGATTGAATGACAGACGGACGGACAGCCATAACGCCCATTATAGTAAGAATTAAAGGAAAAATTACACACCCATATCAGAAATGGACGAAAGGTATTCGCCTTTCTCATCAAAATAAGAGCAAAATACTTGAACTAAATTAATTGATGGTCATTAAAACTTTAGCAATTTTGGTACCTTCTGCGTTAAAATTGAGCTTCGGACCTCTCAAAGTCAGATCTAAAAGATTTTATATACTTTTTCCCGAACGTTTTGGAAATGATAGGTAGATTTTTCCTCTAAACTTTTAGTGTAAAATTCCCAAAGCACCAAGGCTATTTCCTGATAATATTCTTTGAGCTAAGCTAAACTTTTCATTCAAAAACGAAAAAAATTTATAAGTATCATGTTCAGTTGAAATTGAAAAATGTTATATATATATATATATATATATATATTATATATATATATATATATATATATATATATATGAGAGAGAGAGAGAGAGAGAGAGAGGAGAGAGAGATGCAGAGAGAGAGAGAGAGAGAGAGAGAGAGAGAGAGAGAGTGTTGCGAATCTTCGCGAATTAAAACTCTTGACACCAAACGAAATAATGCATAAGAGTTCTTGAAAGACTGTAATGAAAAAGAACTTTCAGAATACCACGTATTGAGAGAATATCTAATAAGCAAAATGAGTTGCTGAATGAAGACCTAAAATATATTTCTTATTTGTATATTACATTCCTCTCAGTTATGTAAAGCTCGAAATATTTTCAACGTATCTAATATGAATATTCAGTAAATGACTACCTTCACGTAGTCCTTAAGAAGCTTAAAAAAAAAGGGCGGGGGGGGGGGGGGGAGGGAAAAGTCGTGATCATTGCGTGTCGTTGGCTGAATTTGACTCTCAAGATGTAAAAGATGGATGGAATGTTCTAATTACATTGCTCAAGAGCTGTCACTTTATACCCTTGTTGCATTCCTTGCTCAACTATGTTAATTCAAGTACAATGATGGATGACACAAGTGTAGGCAAATGTAAAAATCGTTTATGATGCGTCTAGTAAAGCACGCTCACTCAAACTTCGCGTATCACACATACACCAACCATCTAATATATATATAATATATATATATATATATATATATATATATATATATATATATATATGTAGATATATATATATATATATATATATATATATATATATATATATATAGTATATATATATATATATATATATATATGTATATATATATATATATATATATATATATATATATATATATATATATATATATATATATATATATATATATATATATATATATATATATATATATATATATATATATATATATATATATATATGTATATATATATATATATATATATATATATATATATATATATATATATATATATATATATATATATATATATATATATATATATATATATGTATATATATATGTATATATATATATATATATATATATATATATATATATATATATATATATATATATATATATATATATATATATATATAGATGCTACTCCTCTATTTCGAAGGCGTTTAAAACTTTACCTACCTTGAAAGATATGCAAAAAATGTTGGTATTTCAGGCCTGAATCCTTCCTTATTGGCCGTCGACTCTCTCTCTCTCTCTCTCTCTCTCTCTCTCTCTCTCTCTCTCTCTCTCTCTCTCTCTCTCTCATACCTTATTCTTAACTAAGGTCCTCTAAATTAAATCCTTAATTTACACAAATATAATTTATTTTGGAAGGTTAATTAAATAAGAATGGGTTTAAACTCTAGCTTCAATAATAGAAAATGAAAATCAATCAGAAAATATGAAACCAAATGCCAAACAGAAAACGTGAGTGAGAGATCCCTTTTCCACTCATCATCACTATGTCAAAGCGCCTCAGCAGCGTGATCGGTATGGTTGCCATCGGTGGCCGCGAGTTCTATTCTCGGGCATTCCACTGAGGGGTTAGAGATGAGTATTTCTGGTGATAGAAGTTCACTCTTGACGTGGTTCGGAAGTCACGTAAAGCCGTTGGTCCCTTTGCTGAGTAACCACTGGTTCCATGCAACGTATAAACACCATACAAACAAACAAATCACTATGTCTTATTAATCATCACAATTCTAGGACGCATAGTCCTTATAGTCTTATGGTCTTTCAATTACAAGACCACTTCCAAACACCATTTCAAATGCTCATTACCTTGGAGCATTTTTACCCCTCAACACATGTTCACAGAAAACATCTGTGGGGAAAAATATCCCAAATAAATTAACAGGAATGATCATGGACATCACTTAGTAAAACATAAGTGGTAATAAAGGTCACAAAAAAGTAAATGGGAATAGGGATCACACAGAATAGAATAGTAAAATAGAAAGACGTGATTCCACTTTAATCTGCAAAGCAAAGTTCACAAGGGCGTACTTACTTTCAGCCTGAGAATTTTTCCATGTCACACTTGATAACGGAACAATCCATCATGACGTCCTGTTCAGGCCACTGGCTGGCCGAAAGATGATGAATCTCACGTACGAAATGTGAATGGATTTTCTCAACAAAAAAGTTGAAGAGGTGCCAGATTCCGCTTGGAATGTGCCACCCAGTGCAATCATTTTCTGAGCCGTACGCTTCTTGAACAAATATATTTCGCACCTCCGAAACAGCTGACCCATTGTCAACACATTCATATGTCAAATATAACTTCGCACCCCCCACCATTTTCACACACACACACACACACACACACACACACACACACACACACACACACATATATATATATATATATATATGATAAATATTTATATCTCAGTTTTATAAAGAGCATGAATAATCAACCAATGTAGAAACATTTGTATTGAACCTCATTGTAAAAGATGAAAACGAACAAAACACGATAAAAATTATAGAATTCAGTCACATATGTAGAATTTGTAGATGCTTACGCTGAGACATAAATGCATAATTGGATAATTATACATCAAGACTACAGAAACCAAAAAATTTTCCCATTAGTTTTTTATTTTATTTATTCATTATAGTTTATTATTTATATTAATATCCTGTTAAATGAGCGTGAAATAGTTAAGATAATCAATAATAAAATGGCGTGACAATTACGACCACGTGTTCACTAAAAATCTTGTTTTCAACAAAAACGTAACGTAAAACGTTAAAATATACTTGATCCAACATTTTCTAGTCACAATTTGTAATCGAAATGTTTATGAATAGAGCAGACGTAAAGGGCTGTCATTGGCTAACAGATCACCATGGCAACCAGCCAGCCAATCAGGTTTTAGCTGTATTATCCTGTCTATAAGTGCGTGTGTTTTGAATACTATACTTGGTTCTTAATAGTTATGTATTTTACTGATTTTATGAGGAATCGAATGAATTCCTTACTTCAAACTTGTTGAAAAATAATAGATGATAAAAATGATGATAGAATTAAGCTGCATAAGGAACTGGCAATATTCTCTCTCTCTCTCTCTCTCTCTCTCTCTCTTCTCTCTCTCTCTCAAGTAATTTGCCACGTAAACAAAAGTATTGACCAGTAACTCATCTTTTTTCTTCATAAAGTTTACCTTTGTTATATCTTTCTTTCCTAAAAACATACAAAACATCGTATTGTAGCTACCAGTCAGCCAGCAGATAGGTAAAGCTGTTAGCTATTGTAGTCCTACCCATTCAGAAAATAGCGTGTCGTAATGACCATACGTACTGCACACAATTTTAAGTCAGTTACAAGTTAAAATGATTTTGTTACTATAGTGTAAATAAAGAACTGAATATAAAAATATAAATGAAAAGTTTATTTACTTTTGGTAAATTAAAAGGAAAATGGTACTCAACGAGCGAAGGAATAGTAACTATCTTAATTCGTGGACGTACATATTTATTTTAATTAAATCGGCTTCAAGCAGAATAGCTGCAACTCTATTAACTGAGGAAAGGAATGTGCATTCTTCATTCAAACTCCCTTTGAACCTGTCGAAGTAAGAAATGGCAACCTAAAACGTCAGCTGTGGCTCGTTTAAGGGCAAAATAATTAGTAATTGCAAATTGCTTATTTGGGATGAAGTGATTATGAGCCACAAGGGGGACATTCGAGGCTCTTGACAGGGCCCTGTAAGATCTGAAGCAAAAAACACACTGCTCATGGGAGGTTCATGCTTGCAGGAGATTTCAGCCAGACTAAGACTCCAAACCAACATGGAAGCCCAACTCAGCGGCGATGAGGAAGCAGTAACTTTTCTAATAAGTTATTCGATGTTGGCAATGGCACTCTGGTTGGTTGGACAGGATAGTCTGGTCACTTTGCCGTTTGACATTTTGATAAATGATCGTCAAGATCTCACGTCTAGGGAGTTTCCTGATTGGGTAACGAATTTAAAAATCACAACTGGATGAGAATGCATGCCATCTTGGTGCCGAAGAACGACGCTGTTGAAAACACGAATTTACAGCTCCTGAAGCAGCTACCTGGTGAGTATTGCAGTTAGAAGTACATCGGCATTGTTCTCGATCCAGATGAAGTTGTGGACTATCATGTGCAGTTCTTGAATATTTTAACTCCCTCTGGACTTCCACTTCACCACTAAAAATTTAAGATTGGGGCACCAGTAATGTTTTTGAGAAACTTGGAGCCAACAAAGCTTCGCAATGGAACTCGCCTTATCATCAAAAAGATGATGCCAAGAGTCTGGGAAGCTACAATATTGACTGGCAAAGAAAAAGTTAAGTATATCTTAGTTTTACCAGACCACTGAGCTGATTAACAGCTCTCCTAGGGCTGGCCCAAAGGATTAGATATTTTTTTTATGTGGCTAGAAACTAATTGGTCACCTAGCAATGGGACCTACAGATTATTGTGGGATCCGAACCACACTATATCGAGAAATTAATTTCTCGATTCCGCATTGGCCGAGCCGGGATTCGAACTTCGAACCACCGGATTGGCAGCCGACCACGAAAACCACTGTCCAGCGAGGAACTGACTGGCAAAATAAGTGGGAAGATGTGTTCATACCCAAATTCCTCTTATCCCATCCGACACACCTTTCGAGCTCAAGCTCCTTCAATTTCCCTTAAAGCTGAGCTTTACAATGAGCAATAATAAGGCACAAGGTCAGTCATTGGGTGTTGTAGGCCTAAACCTGAAGGAGCTAGTGTTTTCACATGGAAAACGGATTGCAGTTGTTATTTATATCATGTATCTTATGTCATATCATGTAAATATATTATCACAGACTCCATTCTTACTGTATTCTATTATTCTTAACCATGTGTCAAGTTTGAACAATTGAATATCTTGTGCCATGCCAGATAAATAAGATTACTATATCCTAAGTGATTACTTATTTTGAAAGAGTTTGTCGTCACGGATGGCACGCCCCTTTTTATCCCAAGCAATGCCGGGTACCTCGAGATACGAAATTAATCCGTTTCGAGGCGGCCTTCGTATAATGAGTTTTTCGTATCTTGGAACACATTTTACATGTAAAATGGCTAATCTGTTCCAAGCCCTCCAAAAACACCCCATTAAATTTCATAATAAAGCTAAATTGACCTATAAACAATGAAATACTACAACAATTTGGACCATTCAATACCTAAATTAAGAATAAAAATCCAAAACCTGTAAATAAAGTGTATATTAGTGTGCAAGAAATATTATTACTGTAACGTAAAATGTGGAAGCTTACCTTTCGTGTGAGGCTATCTCCGATAGTGGCGGCAGAGGAGGAGGAGGACAAACGGCAGATAACGTACGTACACTTAACTTTACGAAAACACAAAAAATTTAAGGAAAACTATAAAACTAAAATTTACGAAACACCTTAACAAAACTGTAACACTTAACTTACAAAAATCTAGAAATTACGTAAAAGAATTTTTTTTATTTTTTTTATTTTTAACTTTTTTTTACTTTTACGTAGGCGTTTTTTTTTTTTTTTTTTTTTACAGAATTTCAACTTCATCACCGCTTTCAACATTCTGTTTATCATCACTTGGTTCTTCCTTTTTGCTTTCAACTTTCTGTTTTTTATCACTTGGTTCTTCCTTTTTGCTTACTCCTGCTAATGCTGAAGGCCTCTTTAAAAAATAACTATCCAAGGAAGATTGCCTCTGCCTACTTTTCACAATGTTCCTGAAACGACTCAGGCAAACGTCATCGAACTGCGCAAGCATACGACCTGTGTGAGCCTTTTCGGGGTGTCTTTTTCTTCGATAAACGATTGCACTTTATGAAAAGCACCTAGAATATCCTTAATTTCTGCCGTTGTCATAGGCTCCTCCTCCTCTTCCTCGCCGCTGCTAGAGAACTCCTCTTGAACGACGTTAAGTTGCATGGCCTCCAACTCCTTCAGGTCATCCGTCGTAAGCTCCTCTCGGTGCTCCTCGAGAAGGTCGTTGATGTCGTCCTCGTCGACGACCAGCCCCATGGACTTGCCAAGTGCAACGATCTCGTCAAGATCTGGTTCCAAAACAGTTTCGGGATCGTCAACTGTTTCTGACTCTGCAGCACCAGCTTCGCCCACGTCGAATCCCTCGAAGTCTCTGGCGGATACGGCATCAGGCCAGAGTTTCCTCCACGAGGAATTCAAGGTTCGCCTCAAAACCTCCTGCCAAGCTAGGTCAATGAGTCGGATGCAAATGACGATGTCAAAATGCTCCTTCCAAAATTGACGCAAGGTGAGGTTTGTGGTATCGGTGATGTCGAAACATCTCTTGAAAAGATGTTTCGTGTACAGCTTCTTAAAGTTCGCTATCACTTGCTGGTCCATGGGCTGGAGGAGAGGGGTGGTGTTAGGCGGAAGAAAAAGAATCTTAACGAAGGAATACTCCGCTAGGATATCTTCCTCGAGGCCAGGAGGGTGGGGAGGGGCATTGTCCAACACCAGCAGACATTTCAGGGGGAGGCTTTTCTTTTCTTGCAAAAAACTCTTCACAGTCGGGCCGAAACACAGATTTACCCACTCGGTGAACAAAAGCCTCGTTACCCAGGCTTTTGCATTAGCCCTCCACATCACTGGAAGCTTCTCCTTCAACACTTTGTGGGCCTTGAAGGCTCGAGGAGTCTCGAAGTGATACACCAGTAGGGGCTTCACCTTGCAATCCCCACTGGCATTTGAACAAAGTGCGAGCGTAAGCCTGTCTTTCATAGCTTATGCCCGGGTAGCTTCTTCTCTTCCTCCGTGATGTACGTCCGACGAGGCATTTTTTCCAAAAAAGGTCAGTCTCATCACAGTTGAAAACCTGCTGAGAACTGTAGCCTTCCTTGGTCATCATCTCGTCGAAAGTCTTCTTAAATGCTTCGGCCGCTTTCGTGTCCGAGCTGGCAGCCTCCCCATGACGCACCACCGAATGGATGCCAGTCCGTTTACGGAATTTCTCGAAGCCTTGAACTCTGGGGTTGGCGTTGAAGTCCCTTCCCCTCCCTCGTCTTCTGCCTGCGCAATCAAATCGCCGAAAATAGCACTGGCCTTGTGAGCGATTGCCGTCTCCGTTACTGTATCACCAGCGATTTCTTTGTCTTTTATCCAGATGAGGAGCAGCCGTTCCATCTCGTCGTGCACATGGCTCCTCTTGCTGGACAAAATAGTGATGCCCTTCGATGGTGTTGTTGCTTTGATGGCATCCTTCTGTTTAAGGATGGGGCCTATTGTCGACGGATTACGGCCGTATTCCTTTGCGATCACACTCAATCGCATACCAGCTTCGTACTTCTTTATGATCTCCATCTTTGTCTCCAGAGACAGCATGCGCTTCTTTCCGTGAATTTCAACTTTCTTGGAACCCATGACTACATTAATTTATGTAAAGTTACACAAATACGTAATAATACAGTCTTCGCACAACACGATAATATGTACTGCAACGAAATCACTAACGAATTTACGTTACTAAACGAAATCGTTGGAAGGAACGCAAGAATGCCGAATGCGTACGGTAAAGTTTCGGGTGCGAAGTGGCCGAGCTAAAGCACGCCAACACGTAGTACGTATGTATAGAAGATGCATGATGGGAGGGATGCTGTCCAATCAGAGAGAAGGATCTCATGGCTTGGCTAGCATCAGGAACCAATGGGAGAGCAGGAGGATGGTGGCGAGTCTACGATAACTAAGATGGCAGCTTGCGGCGCGAGTTTCAAAATTGTTATGGGGCGAATCTCGGACTTTCAGAAACCTTTCGTATCTTGAAAACTTTTCGTATGTAGAGCAGTAAAATTTTTCGTCTTTGCTTTCGTACTTGGATTTTTTTCGTAAGTTGAGCCTTTCGTATCTCGAGGTACTACTGTATATATATAATATAATTATATATATATATATATATATATATATATACACACATATATATATATATAATATATATTATACAATATATATATACATATATTATATATATACATATATAATATATATATATATATATCATATTATATATATATCATATATATATATATAATATAATATACCATATATATATATATACATATATTTATATATATATACATATATATATATATATATATAATAATAACAATTTATATATACCTATATATACATATATATATATATATATATCCTATCTATAGATATACATATAATATATACATATATATATATATATATATATATATACAATATATAATATATACATATATATATATTATTATACATATATATACATATATATATATATATATAAATATATAATATACATATATAATATATATATATGTATGTATATTATTGTCATAAGTCTGCATGCCAAGAATATTAAGTTTAAGATGAAAAATCCAAAATTTTACTCTTCTCAAAAATATACTTTGTGCAAACACGCCTATGCTGACTGAGGTGGCATGCAAGTTATGAAGTGAAAAGTGTATATATAATATATATATATATATATATATATATATATATATATATATATATATATATATTATAATGTATATATATATATATATATATATATTTATATATATATAATTATATGTATATATATATCATATTATATATATATATATATATCTATATCTTATATATATATATATATATATATATATATATATATATGTATATATTGTCATAGTCTGCATGCCAAGTATTAAGTTTAAGATGAAAAATCCAAAATTTTACTCTTCTCAAAAATATACTTTGTGCAAACACGCCTATGCTGACTGAGGTGGTATGCAAATTATGAAGAGAAAAGTGTAGAAACCTTTACAGAAAACACTAAAATTGCCTTTTCAGAGGACTAAATGTAAACATAATTTGTCCACCAAAACAAAATAGTTTCTATAAGGTTATCAGAAGATATAATTTACAGAACCACTGTCCAGGGATCAAGTAGGTTCATCCAGTATGAATCAAGAACTTAAATTAGCAACATCGATTAACACTTAGTAGTGGAAGACTGTAAGTGAGCGTAAGCTATCACTGAAATCTCAGGAATATGATACTAAGGTTGGTGCTAGTAGAACATGTAGTGTGGTGGCACTGTTGATCTACAGGAGGAGGCACACAATGGGGCAGTCTACACGAATCTGCAGAGCAGTCAAAGTTGAAATACAAACTCCAGTGACGGTAAAGTAGCCAAAAATGATACAAGTGAAGTGAGAATTATACAAATTACACTATTCATAAATTTTTCGAGATTACGTTAATGCAGTGAGTATTGCTTTGAGTACGGGAGCATGTATTAATATTACGCATTTCACAAGAAATTAACAGGTATTTAAACTCACATGATGGAAGTATGTAGGTCGCTTGCAGGACTTCACCAAGGAATCGATAGGTAGATACTATTCATCACAACAGGAACTTCAAACTGTACTTGGTAGAGTTGTCAGGGCAGATGTCTAGACAGATTTAAGTCTGCAAGTAGAGCAGGTGTAGAGTAGGCTAGCCAGGTTCAGCATCAAGACACAGGGCAGAGATGGACACGAGCTGAGTTGTTGTTGCATGACACCACTTCACAGCAGGACATACTACTGCGGGAGTAGGCTAGGACAATGTCTCAATTGGTAGACCTGGTCAGGCCATATTTATACCTGGTTATGGAAATTCTGATCATGTCTGGTTCAGGCTGGATTGATCTCCTCAGGTCTTGTTATCTTCACCCCCAATCTTCACAACTACCTGAAAATGGTCATTGGATGCTGGCAGAGGAAGGGCAGAAGGCAGAGTATAATGGTGCTAGCTTGGCTCAAGAGGATATGGGTCAGGCAGCAGTCATGTAGGTGCGGGAGGGCGGAGTCACGGATGCGAAAGGCTCCAGCAACAGTGGTGAAGGAAAAAAGGGTCAGGTAAAAAGTGTTAGGGTTAGGTGAGTCAGACCTTACGTGGCTGCTTTGTGATCTAGAGCCCATGCTGGCATAAGGCCAGCTTAATCTCAAACAACGGGAATGTGTGAACTCTCGGTACTTAGAGGGCAACTATCTGTCAATGGCTGCAGTCAAATTATTTTGGGGACCATAGAACAAAAGAATACAATGGAAAAGGGGCTCTGGTCCCTTAAATGCATATGGCCGGTAGCTGGGTCTGACGAGAAGATGGCAGGCTAAGTCAAAAATATTCTCACGGCTTTCTAAACATCAAAGCAAGATGGGGGCCACTTGTACTGGATTTTCATATAAAGTATTTTTACTCTAGTTCTTTCGTTTTTTGCCTCTCCAAATTCTTCCTTATACTCAAGGTTTCCTAATGTTATTCCCACAGTTTATTCCTTTAAGGTTTTCGAGTTTGGTAAAAAAAAAAAAAAAAAAGTCCCAATGGATGCTCGTAGCAATATATTATATATATATATATATATATATATATATATTATATATTGTATGTGTATATATATATATATATATATATATATATTATGTATTGTGTTATATATATATTATATATATATATATATAATATATATATTACCCATTATATATAATGTAATAATATATCTATATATATATTATATATAAATAATTTAATTATGATATATATATTATATATATATATATATACTATATATGATATATATATATATATATATATATCTATATAATGTATATCTATATATGAATATATATATATATATATAGTTATATATATTCTATATATATATATATATATATGTATAATTATATATATATATATCTATATATATATATGTCTAATCTATGATAATATATATATATATATATATATATATATATATATATATATATATATAGATATATATATAATATATATATATGACTCTCCATGTGTGTGTTTTTTAGAATATTTCAAGGAAGAGTTCGTGAACGAAGATGAAGAATAGAGGATTAGAATTAGCCAAGGAATGGGACTAGCGGATTTTTCGGGAGGAGCCTGGGATGAATGTAGGTCACAGGAAGTACTTAAAATTGAGAAGTGCAATTTGAATAAAGGATGTAGGATGCTTGAAATGTAGAAAAGCTAACGATAAATGAGAGAGAGAGAGAGAGATTTGGACATTTCTGTAACCTATGTCCCAGTTCCATACGTGACTGTGTATCCTTTTTATTTGGGTAGTATGAAAAATGTAGCAATAAGCTGAACGAAATGAAAAGAGATTCTTGCTTTGTTTTGAAAAAGAAATTTCAAGGGTGAGCTGCTCTGAGGATGAAAGGAACAATTTCTTGAGGGAAAGAGCAGAACCGGAATTAAGAAGAGCGAGACCTGTGGGAATTCCCACGGTCATCGAGAAAATATAGTAATAAAAACAGAATCTAAGACGGAGGCGATTTATATAGAAAAATCTGGTGTAAAGACTTTAGCAGTGATGGGATCACTTATTGAGAAAAAATCAAAATCTAAACTTGATAGAACTAACCAAAATACCTAAGATAAAAGATTTGGACTGTATCGCAGTTATCAATAGAACGTAAGTATATATTAGTTTAACAGCTCTCCTAGGACTGGCCCGATGGATTAGATATTTTGACGTGGCTAGGAACCAATCGGTTGCTTAGCAACGGGACCTACAGTTTATTGTGGAATCCGAACACCATTATATCGAGAAATGAATTTCTAACCACCAGAAATAAGTTCCTCTGATTCCACGTTGGCCGAGCCGGGAGCGAACTCAGTCTACCAAGTCGGTAGGCGAGCACGTAACCCACTCGTCCAATGAGGAATCTCATTACAAATAAAAAGCGGCTCAGTTGTTATTCATATGAATTGTGACGAAAATATACACGGTCTGGGTGTAAGGATAAGTATCAAAGCATGAGAGCTAAATTTACTAATGCAATGCGAGTTGCATTCTATTAATTTTTCTTCTACTGCTTGACTTCGAGGAAAGAGCAGTGTCTTGACAAGAGAGTGTTCCACTTCCGGTAAGGACACTTTTCACTGACTATAAAAATTCTTATGATGATAAAAAATACTTTGCATGATTATTTCATTGAATATTTATAGTGTGTCCACAAATTTATTCCCTGATTAATAAGATTAATAACTTTAAAATCATTTTGGATATGACCGTACAACTTTTGCATTCTGTTGAGCAATTACTAAAGTTTCTTTTGGTTGCCTACAGATGCTACTGTGATCACTCTATCCACCAGCTGAGTCAAGAATAGCAGAAATGGTGTCATTGCAAGAGAGATGGCCCAACAGAATGGCCACCACGTTCACCAGACATTACCCCTCTTGACTTTTTCTTATGGGGTTATATCAAAGATAAAGTGTACAGTACACCAGTACATAATGTTGAGACCTTAAAAGCAAGAATAAAAGCAGCTCTAGCAACGGTAACTATGGAGATGGAGAATACCTGGGCAACAAAGGGGGGCACATGTTGAAATTTATTACTAATGTAAAAAAACTTCGTCATTGTTTGTGTGTAATAATGGTCTGAAAGCCGGGAAAGACTTTATGGACACCCTGTATATCTTCTTGTATAGCGACTCAACCATTGATTGATTTTTGTCTTTGGTCATAGCTTCTCAAACTTTGAGAACTTTAATACTCACTTGGCCTTTCAAAATAATGATTAAACTCAGCTCAAAAATTAAGCACGATTTAGACAAATGAATTCATGTTTGCAATAGGTTGTCAGAAATACGTGCACTCTTTCAGTGATATTGAACGTCCAAGAGGAAGTGAAATATTTGGAGCATGGTCTCCACTTAGAATACGAAGAATAAGTCTTTTCAGAGCTTATAAGCTCATGTTCCAGATCGTGACATGGGAACTCGGAAAACGCTTTGGTGGTTTCGAAATGTAATCACGATATGCATCGGTTGTTGCTCTGGCTTTAATGGTTTCTGTGTACAATGTATCGCCTTGCATTCAGTTACGACATCCTCGACTTCCGTTAATGTTTTGCTGTCGGTGCAAATTTTCCCATGATCTCTCCATTGCACATTCTTTGCGTATTTAAGAGAAATAGGAGGAAGATAGTATTTTCCTTAGATAAGTATTTTCCTTAAACAACTTTTTCTTTTGTTACATTTCGTGACTGTTTTCCCCGCCTTAGTTAGTATATTGAGAACAATAATCAGAAAGGTTGATCTTAGGACACTAATGTCTTTTAAGACTGATTCCTTACCATTTGTTTGTTTGGAGTTCCACTGTAGTTATAAGTTCAGTTTATCGATAAGATCCCACTGACAAACGAAGAAGCATACATAGGCTAAATAGAAGAATACAGGAGATAAATGCATCCGTCTAGTTTCGTTTTCAGGTTAATAGTGATATTAGGAAACTAATATATATATATATATTATATATATATATATATATATATATATATATATATATATATATATATATATATATAGTGTGTGTGTGTGTGTGTGTGTGTTACTCCACCCCCCCCCCCCCTGTTCACTAAACTACACAAACTGGAAACTCTTACCTGCTGTCAATGGTGCCCTCTGTCTGCAAACATGTCATTAGGCTATTAAGATCTCGCAAGTACAAAAATATACTATTTATTACCCAAAGCAGTTGATTATAAAATAGGTAAAAATGATTAACAAGACATAATGGCAGAAAAACCTAAACTGCCCATAAAGAAACCACTAAGTTAACAAATTTACCCTCCTGACTAAGAATTCACTCCCAGACCCAAAATGTCAATAAGTTCATCGTATTAGTCAGGTTAGAGATTCCCGTCTCTAAATTAGCCAATGGAATAGGACCCATCTGTAATAAAGATGATAATGGATAAAAGATATATCACACATCAATCTTTTCAAAGTATTCATGTAAAGAGAGTATTTCACACTTCTCTCTCTTTCCCAAAGGTAACGGTTTTATAAGTCTTTCAAAATAGGTCCTACCTTTACGATGGGCTTTTCTTCCCGACACACGGCGTGTACCACTTCACCTCTTAGCGTTCACCTAAAAGAATGTGACTTTCGCAAGTGCCTTGGACTATTAGGCCTGTACCACCCGTACAAACGAATGTACGTACATGCCTCACGACCAGGTGAGTGATCTCTCGGTTAAACTGCTTGCGTATTCAAGTTCCTTTCTCATGTAAGCTGCCCCCTACAGCTCAGCCTGTCTCCAAGCAAGAAATGATATGTGACTTCACTTAACATTACATAGCACATCACATTGGCATTTTAAACATATTATTAATCATAGCCCCTCTTTCATCTGACACACACACACACACACACACATATATATATATATATATATATATATATATATATATATATTAAATTTCTCTTAGAAATAATATGGTGTTACCTATGAGACAAATAAAATCTTTGAAGGAAATTTTATTTCCAGATAAAATTGGCACTATTTCCAAATATTAGTTTTGGCATGTGTAAAGTACTTAGTATTATTAGTATTCTCTCTCTCTCTTCTCTCTCCCTCTCGCTCTCTCTTCTTACTCTTCTCTCCTCTCTCTCTCTCAATCTCTCTCTTCTCTCTCTCTCTCTCAGTTTATAGCAAATGTGATGTATGACGATGCATATCTTATCATGTAAATAAATTTAGCAAGGAGTAGCATCTTTATGCTACAGTGGCGCCTTAAGTTTTCGAGACCCAGGTCTCCATGGAAATGTCTTATTTTATTTTTTTTTTTTTTTTTTTTTTAGTGAGGACAGAATTGTCTTTTTTAAAGAACGAAATGAAATTTGAATATCTGGGGATTGCCCTATATTGATAATATTAAAATTGAAAATGAAATATTATTAAATATTATTATTAGTTATTCTTTATTATTATTAATTATTGATTATTAGTTATTAATTAAAATTATTATTTATTTTAGTTACTTATTATTATCATTATTATTATTATTTTTTATTTTTTTTTTTGCTCTATCACAGTCCTCCAATTCGACTGGGTGGTATTTATAGTGTGGGGTTCCGGGTTGCATCCTGCCTCCTTAGGAGTCCATCACTTTTCTTACTATGTGCGCCGTTTCTAGGATCACACTCTTCTGCATGAATCCTGGAGCTACTTCAGCCTCTAGTTTTTCTAGATTCCTTTTCAGGGATCTTGGGATCGTACCTAGTGCTCCTGTGATTATGGGTACGGTTTCCACTGGCATATCCCATATCCTTCTTATTTCTATTTTCAGATCTTGATACTTATCCATTTTTCTCCTCTCTTTCTCTTCAACTCTGGTGTCCCATGGTATTGCGACATCAATAAGTGATACTTTCTTCTTGACTTTGTCAATCAACGTCACGTCTGGTCTATTTGCACGTATCACCCTATCCGTTCTGATACCATAGTCCCAGAAGATCTTTGCCTGATCGTTTTCTATCACTCCCTCAGGTTGGTGCTCGTACCACTTATTACTGCAAGGTAGCTGATGTTTCTTGCACAGGCTCCAGTGGAGGGCTTTTGCTACTGAATCATGCCTCTTTTTTTACTGGTTCTGTGCAAGTGCCGGGCATTCGCTTGCTATGTGGTTTATGGTTTCCTTTTTCGTATTGCACTTCCTACATATGGGAGAGATGTTATTTCCGTCTATCGTTCTTTGAACATATCTGTCTTAGGGCCTGATCTTGTGCTGCTGTTATCATTCTTTCAGTTTCCTTCTTTAGCTCTCCCCTCTGTAGCCATTGCCATGTGTCATCGCTGGCTACTTCTTTAGTCTGTTTTATGTATTGTCCGTGCATTGGTTTGTTGTGCCAGTTCTCTGTTCTGTCTGTCATTCTCCTGTCTCTGTATATTTGTGGGTCTTCATCTACTTTTATTAGTCCTTCTTCCCATGCACTCTTCAGCCATTCGTCTTCACTGGTTTTCAGATATTGCCCCAGTGCTCTGTTCTCGATGTTGACGCAGTCCTCTATACTTTATACTTTGTGTATTGTCATATGTTTCCTGGTTTTCTGATCTATGCTTACGGAGTTCTGCCTTCGTCCATTCCACTATTCCTGCGCTGTATCTGATTACTGGCACTGCCCGTGTGTTTATGGCTTTTATCACATTTCCGGTGTTGAGTTTTGACTTGATTATCGCCTTGAGTCTCTGCATATACTCTTTCCTGATCGTGTCCTTCATCTCTTGGTGTTTTATATCCCCTCCTTCCATTATTCCCAAGTATTTGTATCCTGCCTCATCTATGTGTTTGATGTTGCTCCCATCTGGTAGCTTTATCCCTTCAGTTCTCGTTACTTTGCCTTTTTGTATGTTGACTAAGGCACATTTTTCTATTCCAAACTCCATCCTGATGTCCCCAGATACAATCCATACAGTCTGGATTAGGGTATCTATTTCCTTGATGCTCTTACCATACAGCTTGATGTCGTCCATGAACATCAGATGATTGATTCTGTTGCCTCTTTTCTTGAGTTGGTACCCGGCATCCATCTTCTGTAGTACTTTTGTCATGGGAATCATGGCTACTACGAAGAGTAGTGGGGACAGTGAGTCGCCCTGGAAGATCCCTCTCCTGATATTAACCTCTGCTAGTCTTATTCCAGAGCATGTAAGTATTGTATTCCAGTTGTGCATTGTATTTTTGAGGAAGCTGATGGTGTTTTCCTCTCAGGCATTCTATTAGCCATGTGTGTGGTATCATGTCGAAGGCTTTCTTATAGTCTCTCCATGCCATGCTTAGGTTGGTTTTCCTTCTCCTACTGTTCTTCATTACCATTTTGTCTATCAAGAGCTGATCTTTTGTGCCCCTACACTTCCTTCTGCAGCCTTTCTGTAGGTGGGGGATGGTGTTTGTCTCCTCTAGGTAATTGTATAGCCTTTCACTGATGATACCTGTGAGTAACTTCCACATTATTGGTAGGCAAGTGATAGGCCTGTAGTTACTGGCTATATTTCCCTTACTCTTGTCTTTTTGTACTAAGGATGTTCTTCCTGTGGTCATCCATTTGGGTGCATGGTAATTTGAGATACAATGCTGGAGTTGTTCTGCTATTCGTGGGTGTAGGGCCTTGAAGTTTTTGAGCCAGTATCCATGGACTTCATCGGGACCTGGGGCTTTCCAATTAGGCATTTTCTTTAGTTGGTGTCTGACTGTGTCTGTCGTGATCTCTGTGAATCTTTGTTTTATTCTCCCTGTTTCTTCTTCCTTGACTTCCTGGAGCCATGTTGCATGTTTGTTGTGTGATACCGGATTGCTCCATATGTTTTCCAGAGTCTCTTACTTGGTTCGGCTTCAGGAATTTTTTGTGGTTGCCTTCCCCTCTTAGTTGGCTGTAATTATTATTATTATTATTATTATTATTATTATTATTATTATTATTATTATTATTATTATTTATTATTATTATTATTATTATTATTATTATTCAGAAGATGAATCCTATTCGTATGGAACAGGCATTATGAGCCACTAACTTGAAATTCAAGCTTCTGAAAAATATGATGTCATTTGCAAATAATTTCAGAATATAAACGGAAAAATAGAAAGATGACCGTTATTAGAAAAAAATTTATTTACAAATTGATGAGTAAATATGTGGAAATGCTAATATATTATTTACAGTACAAGAAGAATTGATTTTTGAGTAGTAATGCATTGCATCTTCCCTTGAACTTTTGAGGTTCGAATTGCCCAACGTTCTCAGGGGTACTGAGGTGTCAGGAATAAAGGACCTCTGGAACTGAGAACTTCGAGAGTGAGGCACATTTACTGCATGTCGGTGCTGTCGTTCAGCAGATTTGTTCGCTCTCGGCAGAAAAAGAGGATGAGGGATTAATTGGAATAGCGAAAGTTCTCGTTAGAATACATCTTATGAAAAACAGACAAATAAGTCACCATCCGTCAATACTAGCGTTAAGAAACAAAAAACATAACAACATGAACAACTCCAACTAAAAGCAATAAACCTCTGGCAGGAGAAGACATCTACACTGGAGAAAAGTATTTTCGTAGAGGGAGGACCACTGACCTAAAACAGGTTACACACACACACACACACACGTATATATATATATATATATATATATATCTATTATATATATATATATATATATATATATATATATATAAATGGATGTCTGTACGTATATATGTGTGTGTGTTTCAGTATTACTGAAATGCACTGAGCAATTTAAACCAAACTTGGTATACATATGACTTACTATCTAGAAGAGAATACTATGGGGGTAAGACATCACTATCACCGAAGGGGTTAGGGTTGGAAATGGCTTCCCTGAAACAGGGCTGGTTCGGCCTCTATAGCTAGTAGGTAAATAAACTCTATAAGGTCATCATACTCCATTTCAGTTTACATATGACTTACTGTGTGAAAAAGAAGACTGTGGGGGGGAAGACATCACAGGCACCAAATGGGGTGGGGATGGGAAGGAGGTGACGTGTCAAAATAGCCGAAAACAACAGATATTTGTGTCTAATCTATAGTTTTCAAGGTCGCTGAGATGAATAGTGACATTCCTGATGCCCTTCAATTCCAAGTTCAGCCCCTGATAGGAAAAGGGGTGGGGCAGTGAGAAGTGATGTTAAATAAAACGTAAAAAAAAGGACAGATATTAATGTCTAATCGATTGTTTTTGAGATTGCTGAGGTGAATAGTGACACTCCTAGGAAGGGGGCGGGGGCCCGTGAGAAGGGGAGAAATATGAAATGTCAAAAATGTTGGGCAATGTAATTAAGGCAACTGTCTTAACAGGAAAGGGAGAGAGTGAGAGAGAGAGAAGTCACAAGGGGTGTTAGAGGGGGTGGTAGGGGATGAGAAAGAGGGAAAGAGACAAGAGAGAGAGAGATACAAGGATTACGATGTCTCAGACTTATTAGTCCATTCAAAGAGACATTTCTTGGAGCAGGTTTTACAGTTCATTCGCAGTGTTTTAATGATCTTGTCTTTCTTTTAAACTCATCTACACTGCTGCTGTTTACAACTTCTGATGGCAGTTTATTTCATGTGTCACATATCTTATATATGAAGAAGTTCCCATAATGAGATGTGTTGTATCTCTTCAGTTTTAGTTTCCATCCATTATTTCTTGTCTGGTTTTTGTTTAATGTGAAGAGGTTACTGTCTAATTTTGTTATGCCTTTCTGTATTTTGAATGTTTCGATTAGCTGTCCTTGCAATCGTCGTGTTTCTCAGCCATACATGTTCAGGCTCTCTAGTCGTCTTAGGTAGCCTATATTAGCCTAATGGATAGAATTAACTTTGTGGCTCTTGCTTGTACCCCTTCTAGTCTATTTATGTCTTTCTCAGTGTTGCTAACCAAAACTGTACTGCATATTCAAGATGTGGTTTAACTATTGATGTGTAGAACTGCAACACCGTTTAATTGTTTCTCTTTATGTATCCCACTAGTTTCTGTGCCTTCTTTTTAGCTTTGATGCATTGTTTTGTGGATTTTGAGTCCTTGGTAATAATGACTCCAAGGTTTTCTTCTTGTTCTACACTATTTATGCCATTCCCAAACAGCATGTAGCTTGCTTGAGGGCTGTTTATTCCTATTTGTAACACTACATTTATTGAGGTTAAAATGCATTTGCCATCTTTTTCCACCCTCCTATTTTCCTTAGACCAGTTTGGTGTCATCTGTAAATTTGGCTATCCTGCTAGTTAAGCCTACAACATGAGCGGGCTAAGGACAAAACCCTGAGGAACTCTGCCCATTCTGATTCTTCACCGTTTATTATGACTCTCTGTTTTCTATTAGTTAGCCAGTCTTCGATCCAGTCTGCTATTTCTCCTACAATTCCTAAAGCTCTAACTTTTATCATTAGTTTCTTGTGTGGAACTCTATCAAAGGCCTTTTAGAAATCTAGTAGAGTATATCTATTGATCTACTACTGTCGTAAACACCAAGCATGTTATGAAAAAATTCCAAGAAGATTGATGTGTTTTATGTGAAACTGTGTTGGCTGTTTAACTTGTTTCTATCAATGGGATCTACAATTTGATTTGCAATTGTGGATTAAAAAATGTTGCAAGGGACTCAAGTTAGCCAGATTGGTCGATAATCTCCTGGCTCTTCTCTTGAACCTTTTATTCTAAACTGGGGCTCATTACCTAGTTTCCATCCTTTTGGTGCATTTCGTTGTTTTAGTTTTTCTCTAGAGTTTATATAGATGAGAAACTATCTCCTCTTTTTAACTTTTCAATTTTCTCTTGAATAAATTCCATCCGGCCCAGGAGATTTGAACTTGTTTAGTTTTTCTATTTGTTTTTAATGTCTACATCTTTAAATATTATTTTGTCCAACGGTTCTACCCATTCATATTTAATAGCTGGTTCAGGGATTGAAGTAGTGTCTTCAATTGTGAAAACATTACGAAAAAACTTATTCAGTTACTGTGCTTTTTCCAAGCCTGAGTTCATCAGGTTTCCTCTAGGGACATGCTATTTTTTATTGGTTTCCTACTATTAACATGTGCAAAGAATTCTTTTGGATTTTCTTTACAAACTGATGCAACTCTCTTATCCTCATTTATCTTTGCATTTCTTACTAATTTGACCACTATTCTACAGAGTTCTTCATGCATGCTTGCTTCTTCTGGTGTTGGATGTGGGTTCATTGTTTTGGGCAATCTGTCCTTTACTCTTATTTTATTTTTAATTTCTCTTTTGAACCAATTAGGCTAAGGGTTGCCGTTTGTTAGTATTTGTTTTAATGGTATACATCTAGAGCATTTTTCAGTGTATTCTAGAAAGCCTTCTGTCCCAAAAGTTTAAAAACCTGATACCTTTTTCTTGGCATATTTGCTCCTGCCTGTCATTGATTCCAATTGTCATGCTGAGGAAGTAGTGGCTTCCGTTGGTTCTAGGCAGAAGTGCTACGAGAATGCCATAATCAGTTTTCTCACGGATATTTTCTACAACATTCCTCAGGTCAGCCACAAGACCATCTTTCTTGCCAGTTCTTTCATATTTTAGATATGAGTCGTTTCTTTCTCCCTGAACTATAATTATACTTTTTCTACTTTTCACTTTGATTTTTTTTCCACTGCCTCGGCTATCGTCTTTGTTCCTACACCTGGGTAAGAATTAAACATTTCTCGTATTTCTATTTTTAGCCACAAAATTTGACCCCTGATCTTTTGCTAACAAGTCTCCAATTAAGGTTGCTTCAGCAAATATATTCGATGTGTGTATTCTTTTGGGGGACAATTGTGTTTTCTGGCTGCTATCACTCCTCTACCAACATCTCTCATAAATTCATAATTTTTAACCTTGTAAGCTTCTTTCTTTGTACCTTGTCTAGTTAATGTTTCTTTTCTGGTTCTGGTCTTAAGGAATTATTTTCTAATCTCCACTATACGCTCTCTGTTTTCTACTATGTCGTTATTTAATTCCTGTTTCTCTCTCCTAAGATCTAACACTTTTCTTCTTAGGTCTCCAGTTTCATTTTCCATGATGTACTCTTTTTCTCTTGCCTTCGAGTTTAACGTTTGTCAGCTCCTTTAGCTCCCTTGATATTTCATCTACTTCTCCCCTCAGCTTAGCTATCTCCTGTTCTAGTTGACTGAAGAGACAGACGATGAGACTACCTAACTTTGATGTGCTTGCCTCTTTGTAGTCTGTGCACCACTTATTAACATTGCATTTTGCACAAGTGTGTTTTAATTTTGACTTTTCTTAGGTCATCTCTTTTTGTCTTGATTTCACCATTTCTATCTGAGCTTTAATTCAATGTTCTTTCTGATGTGACCTATTGAAAAAGGTGGGGGTGGTTGACTACTCCCACAGTCGCTGTATCTGCTTATCCATAAACAGTCTTCCATAGTTTGTCGCCAGGATACATTTTTTCGCTACCACACTAACATACGGTCTCCCTGCTGTTAGATGATCCCAAATTTAATGAAGCTTCCGACTGAGCAGCGCATTTTGCCTAAGAAAATTATTTTTCGCCAGGACTGAACAGCAGCATCCCTTAAATTAATAAACATCCAACAGCCAGGATCTTATTACCTGACTGCTTCTCTTCCACCCATGAAAATCCCCAAGGAATTGCCTCAGTGGCCACACCAGCAGACCCCCACGGATAGGAAGTTCCACAATCAATGACACAGAAGCTCATCTGGGGTTTTAGTTGGCTAGGACTCCAGCAAGGCACAAAAGCTCTGCAACACCAGTTTAGTCCTCACTCACACGGTAGTGGTTGCATTACATGAAGGAGTGAGCTTAAAGGGGCACAATTGGAACACTCCATTTATGCATCCCCAGTTGCCCCAGAATCCCTCCAATCCTGGTCTTTGGAAACCTGCAAGCATCTTCCTTGCATTATTTAAAGAGGTTCCAAAGTCTATGTATAGATATTGTTGTAATTTATATTTTTTTTATTTTTTTATCTTATTATTATTATTATTATTATTATTATTATTATTAGTTATTATTCAGTTAGTTAGATACAGCAGGAGGAAATCCTCGCAGTTACAAGAGTCAGATGGCAAAGGAGTGGTAGAAAGATGGTTAGGAAAGGTGATTGTTTGTAAAATAAAAGGTTTAAAAGAGGTTGCAGCTTGGGGCTGAAGGGACGCTGCAATAACCCTTAAGTACTGCCTACTGTGCACTGCAGAAAGTACACTGCAGGCACTACACCCCTTTCAGAGAAAGTAGAGGGGGTGTTTTGGAGAGAGGGAGTAGAGGGGGAGTTAGGGAGGAGAAAGAAGGAAAGAGTGTGAGAAACCCTCAGACCCCCATTCTCATGGGGTGTTGCCCACCTTTACTACTGAGGGTGCCTTTTAATAATAATAATAATAATATCCTTTATTTCAGCTCAGGGCCATGTACGTGGAATATACAAAATACACAGTAACATACACAATCTAGATACATGAGACAACATGAAAAAAAAGAGTAATCGGCACTTATCCACAAAATAGCTGAGGTAGCTCAAGAGATAGTAATCACAATACTGGTAATAGCAGTAATAATATTGGTGAGAAAAAAATGCATTGAGAGTTATAACAGTTTGTGCACAGATTATATAACTTGAATTTGAACTAGAGACCTTAGGTGGTTACAGTAGTCGGTCTAGAGGGCTAAATACGAAAATTGAATGTAAAAAAACTTCAACTTGATAGTAATCACACTAATAATGAAAAAGTAAAAATATCAGCAATAAATATAATAATGACAAAATCTGCAGATGACATCTTGCCAATACAGAGATTAAGTCCTTTAGGGGACTAAGACCTCATTTTCCCATCTTTCCCACAATTTAGATCCTCTTTTTGCTTCACTCCTTAGGATGCTTTGTATGAGCAAGTTGCTGTTTCTCACTCGGGTTACCAGACTGGACAATGTTCGCCTTACAATGATTTTTAAATTGTCCAGGTGGTTTTCTATGAACAACTGTGTGGCAGAGTGAGGCGTCTTAGAATGTCATTGTGCACAACAGTGATACGTCTCATGGTCTCTCGGGTATAGTTCGTCCGGAGGGAACACCCATAGATACTGTAGTGGTACGAGCGGAAGAGCAGCAGTTTCATGTCTCGGTGACAGAAGGAAAATCTCCTTGCAATCATGTTGCCAGTTGCACATAGCTTACGACGCCTGTGTTCAATATCTACCATATCTTTTAGGTCGTCGGTGATAATGTGACCCAAATACGGAAATTCGTGCACAGATTCCAGCAGGTGGTTTCCGAGGAAAATTTGTGGTTCTGCAATATGCTTAAGTGATCTCGGGAACAGCAACATGCACTAGGTTTTGTTTTCATTATAGATTATATCAAATTCCTCTGCATATTGGCGGCAAGTGTCGGCGTAACAGAGGTTGTTTATAGGTGTTTCATTGACAGTGCATCCGATTGGGAGTAAGTTCAGTTTGACATTCAAGGCATCTGTGTACATATTGAACAGGTATGGAGAGAGAATGCCCCTTGCTGAAGCCCGTTAGGGAGCCGAAGGTGTATAATAGTATGTTACCCCATTTGACACAGAATTGTTGTGTGGAGAACCAGTAATGTAAAAGGCCAATTAGATATAGGGGTGTGCTCCTTTATGCAGCTTCAGGAAGAGCTTCAGGTAGTTTACTCTCACATCTACAAAACAAAGGAAAACAGGAGAGGCTGATGATAGGTAGTAGTTCAGCAATTCTTTCAGTATGTAGATGCAGGTGTCGGTTTAGTGGTTTGCTTTAAACCCGAACTGTTTGTCAGTGGTGTGTAGAAAGGGGAGAAGTCTCGCTAGAAAAACCGACGCATTAAATAGGACAGCTAGCAAAATGTAAATTATCGGAGGCAGAATTTGGAAGCCTCTGCGGGATGACCATCACAGCTGGGCGATTTATTATTAGGTAGGCTGTTTATGGCATCGCTGATGTTACCTGGCGTAATACAGTCTGCAAAATTAAGTTGAATGTTGTCAGTAAGGAGGTTATCTACATCCCTTCAGGAATCTTGATCATTCATGCAATTCAGGATATTGTTAAAGTGATCAACCCACATACTTGTGATAGCTTCGTCTCTGACTGCTTCCCCTACTCTCTGTGATAGCTTTTTAGTTTTGGGATTTAAGGACTGGATGTCTTTCCAAAGATTAGGATGATCACCAGATTCTAAGTTTCTAGACATTGCATCGGCTCTTAGTTACTTTTCATTTAATCTGCAATGCTTAAGAGCAAGTTTGAATTGTGCTCTCGCCTGCCTTATTAGTAATGCAGTGTGTCCTTCCCTCGGGCTACCATTTTGCCTCCACAGTAAAAACATTTCTCGTGAGTATGTATACAGATCTTTAACCAAGTCATTCATTCCATCCAGGTATATTACGAGAATTACCTTGCCGAAATCTATAGACAGTCCTGCCCGAAGCAAGCATAGCAGAGATTATGTTCGAATAGAATTCATTCAGATCCCTCCTGTGGTGGTCATTTCTACAAATTGTGTTGGTACAAAGTAAGGCGTCTGCCGGTTGAACTATTGACCACAACCTGGTTTCCGTGGTCGCCCTAAAGTATCTGGTTTTCTGTTGGTTTTTAGAATCCCAGTTTACCACTGGTGGGCGGTCAGTTAGGGGGTTCACGGTAGGGAGGGATGGGGTACTGAATGACACCGGTAATGGGATGTGGTCGTAGCCCGCTGGAAGATCGTAGCGAATATTGCAGGTCATAATAGAATCATGAATGAATAGGAGGAGAGAGGGAGGAGCATTACTACACTAATTTGTAGAGCATGATTTTTACAGAAGCGAGTAAGTTCATTATAAAATTGTTTTGTGGGGTGAGAATTAAGGTCCCCAATTATACAAATATGATCAGCAGGAGAATCTTGAATAATACTGTGTAACTCCCCTAGGATCATGCAGTAATGATCAAAATTAATATTATTTTCCCATGGCTAATAAACACTAATTATTAGGATTTTACAGTTCTCTACTGTCACTTGAAGCCCCAGCAATCTGTCACTCCTGTAGGTCATTACCTTTATCATATTGTCTAACGATTTGTGCCACAGGAAAGAAAGGCCCCCTTTCGGGCGACCAGCTATGATTTGATCTGTAACTTGCATCGATGAAGTCGAGAAGGTTCTGAAGTCCTCATGAATTGAATTGCAGATGACAGGGTCATGTGGCCAGAGGAGCGTTTCTTGCAATGCAATGATGCCATTGAAGTTTTTGCAGAACATGTTTAGGAGAGGAATGTTCCGCTTGAGGCCAAAAATATTCCAAGAGATTATGTTTAATGTATCCATGGCTACTCACGAAGATGGGAGATGAATGCGCTGATCATTTGGGTAGATGGGCGGTTAGCCAGGGGGAGTGGGCAGTCACTCACCGTGGACGGTTGGCTGGCACTTGTGGTGGAAATGACCCTGGTTGGAGTGTCAGTAAGTTCCCCTGGGGGTGGTTGGTCCTGGATTAGATTATATCTTGAAACTAATATATTAGGACCGAAATTCTCACCTTTAAGAACGTCGAGGTGTTGAAATAGCAGGTAATCCTGTAAGCCACTATATGTTTATTTCTGCATGGGAGTTCGTGCAAGATGAGTGGGTCAGAGCCAGTGAGAAAACTTGACTCTCTCCACTATGGCGTCTAGCGTCACCGATGAGCGCAGATTGTGAATTACTATGTGACATCTCTTCTCAGGTGTCGGGCGAGGTGAAGCACAAATGTTGGGCTCCGGTCCAGCGGCCAAACGAGAGGTTCTTCTCTTCTTTCTGCTTGTTTGTATCTGCCAGCCGACAGACCCCTCATGGTCACTCTCATCTGCATCTACGATGGGGGATTGAGGGGGAGAGATAGGGTGGGGAAGATCACGAGGGCTGGTAATCATCACCGGAGATCTATCTTCCACCGAAGACACTGGGGAGGGAGAAGAGGTTGGGAGACCAACAGTCCCCTCAGAATGGTCTATAGGTAATGGGGGCACTTCCTGTTGCTGGGAGGGAGGAAAAACTGGATGCCG
>NC_061100.1:45412993-45420493 GCF_015104395.2 Macrobrachium nipponense
AGAGAGTCTGAACATGTCTGTGGGGACAACTAATAGAGACATTCAAAATGCTGAAAGGCATAAGAATAGTTGACAGTAACCTCTTCACAGTAAACAAAAACCAGACAAGAAATAATGGATGGACACTAGAACTTAAGAAATACAACACATCTCACTGTGGGAACTTCTGTACATACAAGAAATAACACATGGAATAAACTGTCACCAGAAGGTGTAAACAGCAGCAGCGTGGAAGTTTAAAGAAAAGCTAGACAAAATCATTAGAACACTAGGAATGAATAGCAAAACCTCATCTTAAGAGATAAGGGAGCACAAGCTGTCTCTTTGGATGGACTAATAAGTCTTGAGACATCTTAATCCTTGTAACCCCTTGTAACTCTTTGTAACTCTATCTCTCTAAATCCTTTTAATTATGAACATAGAAATGCACCCCACACCTAACGTTGATACGTTTTCTATATGAATTCTTAAGTTTTCTCTTTCATTATATGAACAAAACAGACGAATTACAGCTGGAGTGCTTAGCTTCGCATTTCTACCAGCAAATTCCCTCAAAAAGGACCCTCAATAACTCCTTTGGCTTACTAATTCCTTACACCCTCTCTCTCTCTCTCGCTTCTCCTCTCTTCTCCTACTCATCATCTCTCTCTCTCTCTCTCTCTCTCTCTCTCTCTCTCTCTCTCTCTCTCTCTCTATCTTTTTTCCTTGAAGAATATACTTGATATTAAGTCTTAATTGTCAATGACATAGACAAAAGCCTAATATGAAGCTCTATTTACAAAGAAGACATAACATACAAGGTTTCTTGTGCAGTGGGAAGAATTATGTGGGACAAGGGGGAAAAACTCACAAGAAGATATTATTATCTCAATTAATTTTGTGTTGCATAAGATGATCCAAGCAGTGCACTTAAATTACATAGGAGATTACGTAATTTACTTAATGGATGGGTTCATGTTACCGAAGTATATAAACGACTGAGTACACACAGACACACACAAAATTGAAACGGCCTGTAAATACAACAAAATCAGTTTACTGATTATACAAAGTAAAGCCTCCTTTTTACATTTGTATACCTTAATGTTAGGCTAATATAATGTTAGTAATAACGTGATATATATATATATATATATATATATATATATATATATATATATATATATATATATATCACGTATTACTATATATATACATATATATATATATATATATATATATATATATATATATATAGTTAAGGATTTAGGCCTTCTGTCATTTTAAAATTTAAAAAAATACACTTCCCAACTTGACTGAAGGTGCAGCGGGTAATTTTCCAATCAAACTCGGCAGCAAATTCCCAAGGCCTTCTTCTCCCCTAGTCACGTGACCCAAGACAGGGGTCAAACAATACCCTGAGAGAGGAAAGTCAGCAGGAGCTGGCAGAGTGCTACAGATTCCACATCTGTCTGAAGGACATACTATGACTGCTGTGAAGGCAAATCATAAGTGCTAACTAGGTCTCAGTCTTACTCTAAAACCACAGGAGTAGATCTTATGTTAAACGTTAAACAATATATCTGGATAGGGGAGAGATGTTTGCCCAGTCTAATTTCTATAATTCTCTCCTTGCAATTTCAAGTTTTCCTGCCTTGTGAATCCTTTACAAGTGGCAATTAGTGATTAAATGTCCCCTTGCTTAATAAGCTACCAATGCTGAATTTAACTAGTGAATTTAAGTGCCTCCTCCCGTCTTAGACTTTGTTCATTTACTTGTTAGTCCTGCATGTTAATTTTAATAATCAATGATACTCTCTCTGCATTTCAGGACATGTTAATTTATATGCACAATCAATCTGCCTTCACATCCCTGTTACCAGTTCACAAAAATTATTACATTCAAGTGTGTTACAACAACAACCATCAATGCTAATGTGGGATACCATGCCATGAAAACCACTTGTAGCTGGATCTAATTTTCGTTAGCCATTTCGCTATAATTAGTTATATTTCCACTGTAATTTATCATTAATGAATTGTGAGTCCCTTTGTAAATTAAATGTGTATTTGTACTTAATTCTGAACTGTTCTGTTAGTGAATAAACCCTTAGAATCTTATTATTGGGTCTCACTGTTGACCGTACATCTCGTTTCATCTTGAAATTACAAGAAATGAGCAACTTACTCTCAAGGCCTGAGAAAATGGTAAGTTTATTACACTTCGCTATGCATAAATCCAATAGGAAAAGCATAGTAAGTCTGACGATTTCCCACGTGTAAGTGTTAGAATCTAAATTGATAAACGTGTGTTCAGCTGATGACTGGGTCTACAGTATCAGTGAGATAATTTTCTAAAGTGGTTAAATTAAATTTTTTCCCACAAAAAGCAAGTGTCATACAGTTGTTTGTTTTACATACTGTTCAGGTTCATGCATGCATAAAAGTGAAAATTAGAGGAGCATGTTCAAAACTAAGATCATCTTCCTTGCATGTTTTCGGGTAATTTGCAGGTTTAATTAGCCTTGGATAGATAATTAGGGGATAGTTATTTTTGTAATACGTTTTTAGGGTTGTGAAACAGTGAAAGAAAGAAGTGTGCAGTCTTCCTTTAAGTTTTCTGTAAAAGAAAATTATTGAGATGGCTTTGTCTGTCCATCTGTACTTTTTCTGTCTGCCATCATAACTTAAAAACTACTGAGACTAGAGGATAATGTTGATCATCCAACCTCCAATCATCAATCATACCAACTTGCAGCCCTCTAACCTAGGAAGTTTTTCCTTCATTTAAGGTTAAAGTTACCCATATCGTGCATCTGGCAACAATATAGAATAGGCCACCAACAGGCTATAGTTAAAGTTTCCTTGGCTGTGGCTCATACAGCATTATACAGACCACCAATAGATCTATTTTCGGTGGCCTTGATTATACGCCAATAGAAAACTCGATTATGCCGAAGAAACTTTGGTGCATTTTTTACGAGTTTTCTTTCGTCACCGAGTGATAAGTTCTAGTGAGAAAACCAGCAGTTAGTGTAGCCTAGAGAATTGCATATTTTTTAATTCATTTTCACCTATTAGTACAATTTTTAAGTCCTCAAAACCATGTAGTCGCCACATTGGTCATTGTTAGAAGCATGTCATTCCTGCATGTCAAAGAAGCCGGCAATTTGGTGAAGGCAACTGGCACCAACCAAAGTGAAAGTGGTGTTTGTTCGTGTGTTGGTGTATGTAGCCTGCCCCTTACCCACCGTGAGCTGACTTTTGAGAGCAAGACAAATGAACACCAACAATTGAGCGCAAGACAATTGAGCGCAGTCATATTTGAGCACTGACATTTGAGCGCCACAAATTTAAATCAATCCGTTTCTTCCATTTATCTCAAGCCATTTGGAGAAAAATTCAAGATTTAGGTTTGAATTGTTTATACAGTAGCAGGGAAGAAATACGACAATACACAAAAATGCTAATAGCATTGGCATTCGTTCCTCCCAGTGATATTATAAATGCATTTGAATCTTTACAAGATGTCATTCCTGACGAACTAAATGAGTTGGTCTTTTTGCTTTGAAGACATTCAGATAATAAGACTTTAGGAGAGGAAGAGGAAGAGATGCTATGTTCCCCCCAAGTGTCTGGAGTGTCTGTCTAATAATGTGTTGTCAGTGAACATCCTTGTACAAATGATTAGTTAAATTGGTGGCATCGGGCAACGCAGAGGTCAATTGGCCAAATGCACCCTACAATTTACAAATTCATAGACATTTTATGAGTTGAACAAAATCATACATCAAATACAGTTATCTGAATAGATACTGGACCACATGAAGATGTAAAGCAAAGTAAATATGTAAGAGTCAATATGGCTATATAAAAAAATTGTTAGTGCTACTGCGCACTCAAACTTGGCACGAGGATTGTCTCAACCTCCTCTCGAGCCGTGTGCCCAGTTTCCAGCAAGGAATTATAACATAAATGGCAGTAACCCTCGCACACACACTTTCTGACCCTTTATAGATTTAGGCCTTCTGCTATTTTAAAAATATAATATCTTTTGATAAAATATACTCCCCCAATTTAAATGAAGGTGTGAGAGGGTAGTTTTCCAGCCAAGGTCGGCAGAAATTGCCCCAGGCCTTCTTTTGCCCTACTGTAAATTCTAGGGTAGTGCCCAAGAATTGGTATTGGTATCAGTGAATTTCTGGCTTTTTGGAGCCATATTTCTTTCACTGGATCGGCGTCATAAGCACCGTAACCCTGGAACATGTGGAGTAAGCCAGGAAATAATTTCTGATGAATATAATTGAAAAGCGCCATAACCTCTGAACGCCGTAAGCCGGAACCGTCGTAAAATGGGAACTGCCTGTATATATTAACAAAGCCCACCAAACAAACTATATATAGTCATATCATTGCATATAGGTTCATTGTTTTTCTTTTAAAAACAGATGGTATCTTATTACTGTAGAGTGCATTTAACGATTTATTATTGTAATTTTAATTTTAATTTAACGATTTTTATTGTAATTCTAATTTTAATTAACTATGGTTGTATCTATCTCTATCAGCAATGAGTCACTGCCATTCTGTTGGAGTCTATTTTAACATGTGCAGTACAGGTATGGTATAAGTGAATGCTGCTGTGAGTTACTGTACTGCTACTGCTGCAGCTTGGAATGACACGTGCAGTTTATATAACCTTATTATTTGACCTTCAACTTTTGAACCTTTAATATACGATAACCAGAGAACAAGAATGATTTTAGTAACAATATATATTCTTCTAAAATAACAGTAATATGGAAATAACAGTTATCGGTATCGGTATCGGCATCGGCTTTAAAAGTTGGTATCGGTATCGGCCATAAATTTGGTATCAGTGCATCCCTAGTAAATGCCGTTCATTGTTTTGTCACTCCCTAAGCCTTTATCCACCTCTCTATTTTCGCCCTTATACTGGTCGCAAAATTCCTCTTTCCAGATAATACCAGTTAAGACGTTACCGAAATGACCACCAACTCAATCACATGACCCAAGACAAGGGTCAAACAATTCCCTGAGAGAGAGGGAAGCCAGCAGAAGCTGGCGGAGAGCTACAAAGCCCAATCTCTCTGTAGGAGAAAGCAAATTGCCCTGAAGCCGTTGCCCCTCATCCGGCCTCACTAGGACTAAGCCTTGCCCTAGAACTATGGGAATACATCTTATGTCAAATAGGTGTGTCTGGATAAGGAAAAATTTTGCCAAGTCTAATTTCTATAATTCTCTCGTCTTAGAGAGAGAGAGAGAGAGAGAGAGAGAGAGAGAGAGAGAGAGAGAGAATGCTGAACCTGCATTACAAACTAGAAATCAGCTTATATTCATATTTCCTCCTCCCAGGAATCTTCAGGGTCAAAAAGGATTCTTTTAAGATATGCCCGAGACATAAAAGTGAATAAAACTGAACCATCTTTAAAACAGTTAGTATACCTCTTATACTTATATTTATAGAATTCTGATATCTACTAGGATTATTTCAAAGGTACTCGATTAACATCTCTAGGAAATTTTTGCCAAATTATTGCCAAAATTTCATGGAATTAAGTAGATGTAATAAGATACAACGAGTCATCTCGACGACACATTATAGTGTTTCATTTAGCCTTTTCATATCTTGGCCTGTGAGAAAGATCCTGCATCTTGATCACAAGTGGGATTCAATGTGCTATCGCACGGCCCACCCCAGCTATGTTGTTTCTCTAGATCTCATCCCGGTCCTCAGCCAAAGTATTTTGCCACTTCAGATCCTAGGGCTTTAAAGAAGTTTACAAAAAGTTCGAAGTCTCCGGGGTTCAAGAGGAACACAGGCATCCGCTGAGGCTAGGCAAACTGGGTATTTGTGTTCCTCCCACACCCTTAGAATTAAACTTTTAAGGAGGAATTCTTTATAGATGCGTTATTTTAAAAAGGCTACATGAAGATATTCATTAATATAGCTAGAATACTGCAATAAACTTCAAATTTACGATATGATAATTAATAACAGTTAGCAAATTATATTATTATTATTATTATTTTTTTTTTTTTTTTTTTTTTTTTTTTTTTTTTTGCTCTATCACAGTCCTCCAATTCGACTGGGTGGTATTTATAGTGTGGGGTTCCGGGTTGCATCCTGCCTCCTTAGGAGTCCATCACTTTTCTTACTGTGTGTGCCGTTTCTAGGATCACACTCTTCTGCATGAGTCCTGGAGCTACTTCAGCCTCTAGTTTTTCTAGATTCCTTTTCAGGGATCTTGGGATCGTGCCTAGTGCTCCTATGATTATGGGTACGATTTCCACTGGCATATCCCATATCCTTCTTATTTCTATTTTCAGATCTTGATACTTATCCATTTTTTTTTTCCCTCTCTTTTCTCTTCAACTCTGGTGTCCCATGGTATTGCGACATCAATGAGTGATACTTTCTTCTTGACTTTGTCAATCAACGTCACGTCTGATCTGTTTGCACGTATCACCCCTATCCGTTCTGATACCATAGTCCCAGAGGATCTTTGCCTGATCGTTTTCTATCACTCCTTCAGGTTGGTGCTCGTACCACTTATTACTGCAAGGTAGCTGATGTTTCTTGCACAGGCTCCAGTGGAGGGCTTTTGCCACTGAATCATGCCTCTTTTTGTACTGGTTCTGTGCAAGTGCCGGGCATTCGCTTGCTATGTGGTTTATGGTTTCATTTTTCGTATTGCACTTCCTACATATGGGAGAGATGTTATTTCCGTCTATCGTTCTTTGAACATATCTGGTTCGCTTAGGGCCTGATCTTGTGCCGCTGTTATCATTCCTTCAGTTTCCTTCTTTAGCTCTCCCTTCTGTAGCCATTGCCATTGTGTCATCGGGGGGGGGGCGTGGCTAGTTCTTTAGTCTGTCTCATGTATTGTCCGTGCATTGGTTTGTTGTGCCAGTCCTCTGTTCTGTCTGTCATTCTCCTGTCTCTGTACATTTCTGGGTCTTCGTCTACTTTATTAGTCCTTCTTCCCATGCACTCTTTAGCCATTCGTCTTCACTGGTTTTCAGATATTGCCCCAGTGCTCTGTTCTCGATGTTGACACAGTCCTCTATACTTAGTAGTCCTCTCCCTCCTTCCTTTCGTGTTATGTATAGTCTGTCCGTATTTGCTCTTGGGTGTAGTGCTTTGTGTATTGTCATATGTTTCCTGGTTTTCTGATCTATGCTGCGGAGTTCTGCCTTCGTCCATTCCACTATTCCTGCGCTGTATCTGATTACTGGCACTGCCCATGTGTTTATGGCTTTTATCATATTTTCCGGCGTTGAGTTTTGACTTGAGTATCACCTTGAGTCTCTGCATATATTCTTTTCTGATCGTGTCCTTCATCTCTTGGTGTTTTATATCCCCTCCTTCCATTATTCCCAGGTATTTGTATCCTGTCTCATCTACGTGTTTGATGTTGTTCCCATCTGGTAGCTTTATCCCTTCAGTTCTCGTTACTTTGCCTTTTTGTATGTTGACTAAGGCGCATTTTTCTATTC
>NC_061100.1:45425493-45455493 GCF_015104395.2 Macrobrachium nipponense
ATGACAAATGAGAAATGCAGTAAAAATATATGTGTACAAAATAAATTTAAAAAACGAAGGTGTGTGTGTGCGTGTGTTACTGTATAGGCTTCAATGTAAGCGCTACCTCTCTCTCTACATTGTATCTCATCTTCCAATCGATTTGCTTTGTTACAGTGCAGAACTATACACATATTTTAATAAAATGTGGATATATCAAGTTAAGACATATAGCAAGCCCTCTTCACCCATCCAACACTGCACCCCCAACCACTTCCAGGCATGGAAAAGGCTCCCCAGCTCTACCCAACTTCCTAAACTCCTCCTCCTCTGAGTGAGTTCCTCAACAGAGAATTACGATCCCTCCTCTTCCATATATAAAATGAACCATAAGAGTACAGTTTCTTGTAGGAACTTTCTGTTATGATGTTTTCCATTTTCTACATTAGAGGCTATTGATTCAAATGATTGTGCCTCTTTCCTTCCCTTATCCGATTTGGTTTTGATACTGTCTTGATTAGAAGATAAACTTTTCTATAGCTGTTAATCCTTTTGAGAAAAGGGAAACCAGTTTTTTTATGACATTGCCAAGTGACGTTTTGTAAACCTTTTTGTAAAATGGCAAGTCTTGTGGTAACTTGTGGTAAATGTAATGACCTAAGTCGTCCCCAACAAAATTTCATTCGGCATATAAATAAGGAGTAGTAACGCTAGGTTAAAAATCTGGCAAGCATAATTCCAAGACCAATGGAAGTCGCCTTAGATGAAGCATAAGTAGAATAATTATAAACAGTGGTTTTGGAACCTAAAAACTTAATTGTACTAGCGGCTTTTGAGACTAACGTCCATTCTAAATCTATGGCGGCCTGAGTGTTGGAGAAATGCTGCATTTTACTTCCTTGATAAGCGGCCAATTATGCCTGCTTTTACTATCTTTTCTCCGCCATCATTCAGAGCCTATCATTAGTCAGAGCTGAACTTCTTAGTTATTCACTTTACCAAAAATATATGCACTGCTGCTTATGTGTTAATTTTTTTATCAGTAACGAAATGTTAATTTTTTCCTCTTATTCTGAATGTTTTTAAAGGATCTCCGCAACTGCCTGTTTGTGTATTTTCAGTATACTGATGTATATAGATTTACAAGAACAAAGTACACAGGTTTTTCGAGTAAAGAAGCCAAAAAAAATAATTTTTCGTTAAACTGACAACAAACGAAAATTCAATGTAAATAATGATGAGACAAAAGATTTATATTGTAACATTCTCTTTCATAGTTTGCATGTAAAAGGCATGGTAATAAGAAGCTCTCCCAACAATGTGCTTGGCTGCACGGATGAAATTCTTTGCCTAAACAGATTACTCTGCATCAGAGCGAAGCAAAATAAAAACAAGTAAAACATGCGCCGAAGTTTCTTTCATACAACATTATACCGTTGGTCTCGGTATAATGTTGTATGAGCCGCGGCCCATGAAACATGAACCATGTCCCGGTGGTTGCCAGACGCACTAACATGGCTAAATTTAACCTTAAATTAAATAAAAATCACAGAAGCCAGATGGCTGCAATTTGGTATGTTTGATGATTGGAGGGTGGCTGATCATAATTCCAATTTGCAGCCCTCTACCCTCAGTAGTTTTTAAGATCTGAGGCCAGACAGAAAAAGTTCAGAGAGAAAAAGTGCGGTCGGACGGAGAAAGCAATCTCAATAGTTTTCTTCTAGAAGGAAACTAAGAAAACTATAAACATTGTTTTCTTTATTATGCATGTGAGGGATTTCGACTATTCTTTCAGCTTCAAGGAATAAATGCCAGTAACCCCATGAGGAGAGATAGTTATTCAGTTTTGTTTAATTAAATTAAAAAAAGTGACATCTTAGATTTGACACTTGTTTTTATAAAACTTTATACTTTTCTAGTTTAAGGAAAAGTAATCATTAAACACAAAAACCGAGACTAATAATAATTTATATAGGTTTTGTGATTGGCGCGGTTACCTTTTCTATTGTACTTAATGTTATTTTAGGAGAATCATGAGCCAATTATGGCTTTCCTAATCCCAATAATATATATATATATATATATATATATATATAATATATATATATATATATATATATATATAATATGTGTGTGTTCGAGTGCCTGTGTGTGTTTTGGCTGTGCTGCCATTAATAAAATTATATATATATATATATATATATATATATATATATATATATATATATATATATATGAGTGTGTATGTGTTGTGTGAGTGTGTGTGTGTATGTGTTTAGCTGTGCGTGCCATTAATAAATTATATATATATATATATTTATATATATATATATATATATATATATATATATATATATAATATATATATATGAGGTGTGTATGTGTATGTGAGTGTGTGTGTGTGTGTGTGTGTTTGTGTGTCCAATTAGTATTTCTAATATAATAAGCAATCTCGAATCAAAATAAAGCAAGGATTCTATCACTACCACCATCCTTTGAAGGATCGTCCGCGCAAAGGCCAAGAACCAGTCAATATTTGCCCGCGCTGGCAGCATCACGAAGCAGAAATGCAATAGTAAGGGTTTGACATAAGCTAACAACACAAGTTGGCCGCGTGAAAAAGAAATATTCAGAAAATGACCAGTTAGCGGTATCAGATTTTTCAAAAATTTCAAAAACCTTCTAGTCAGTGGTCTCATTTTCAGTCTCAGTGATATTACAGATAATGCTATTTCATCGGTGAATGGACAAAATATCAGGCATGGCCTTGTCTGAATTATTTTATTGATTTTGTTTATTTCGAAAATAGAACTTTTACAAGGAATTTCTTGTTTATACATTGGTATCTTATACATGCATCTATAACATCAGCCTTTCCCTTCACTTTTCCCCTCCGGATCCTTTTTGTTACCTCACCTTGTAAACAAGTTAATGCCAAAATAATTGAGGTCACTGATGAATAAGAGGGAAATTCCCATGAACTCGAGCCTCTTCCCCAACATTACGATCACTCGTTAGTTATTTATCACTTTAGCGAGAGAAGTAAGGAAGTGACTTGGAATTTATACAGCCTCTTACGAGTTTCCTCAGGAATGCATTCGTGTGGGAAGACCTTCTTTTCAAGAGAAGTCGAGTGAATCTGGGGAGACGCAAAAACCTTTGTTGTCATTCCAGGATAACACGACGACAGCTGTTGTTGCGAAATCAAAATGCAGGAAAAATGGCCCTGATCCCTATCCGACTTCCGAGAAAAGATCATTTGCAGCATATGTCCGCGTTAGGAATATTTCGATGCTCTTTTATTCATTCTTTGTTTCTTGGGATGGTCATCATTTGCTTATGTGAGACTGACAGGTGGGTCAGTTGCAGGTTATGATCAATCTGGGGACCAACACAAAGAAAAATGAAGAGCCTAAGGAGGAAAACCATCGTTTAATCTTAACGAGACTCGGTAACAATCTTTTAAACTAAGAATTATCAAACAAATCAATGAAAACAGAGATGCAAGAAATTTCAATCAACCGTGCTTTAGCCATGAGATGAAAGATAAAATTCAGCATGTTAGATGGTATTTACTATACGAATGATATAGGACAATTCAGAAAAGCATTGCCTCAATACCCATATTTTCCAAATTTGCCTAACCAGTGGGTGACCAGACATCGAATCCATGGTAAAATATATATACATATATATATTATATAATATAAACTATATATAAATATTATATATATATATATATATTGATATATTATATCTTTATATTATATATATATATATACTATATATATATATATATATTTATATATATATAAAAAATATATATCATATATATATATATATATATATATATATATATATATATATATATATATATATATATATATATATATATATATATATATATATATATTTATATATATATATATATATATATATATATATATATATATATTATATATATATATGACTATATATATTTACATATATATAATATATATATATATATATATATATATATATATATATATATATATATATATATATATATATACACACACATACACACACATATATATATTATATATGTATATATATATATATATATATATATATATATATATATATATATATCTCATATATATAGTTGCAGCCATGAAGGAAAATGTAAACACTAGAGATGCTAAGAACTTTCGTCTTATTACCGAGACATGGTCACAGCAACTAAGTCATAAGGATATACAAAAAGATCAGGAGGTCACAGAACGGTCAACAGATTAAAATCGAAATCTACTTATTGGTAATCCTCTTTATTCTATCTTTCAGTTCCTTCTGGAACATATGTTTTATGACCGGGTCAAAAGAAAATGATCCTTTACTTACATTATATTTCCCCAGGTTACCTGAATCAAAACAGATTTTAACAAGTCCCTTGAAATAGTTTCCTTACAACGTGACAATATTTGGCTTTGCGTCCAATGTATTTTATGAGACTTTTCACTTAAATGTAAAAATAAAGCATTATTTGTCTGACCTGAGTATTTGTGTTGATTTTATCTGGTGTTCAATTCTTTTCCTGCGACATGGTACCGTTATGTTGATGATATTTCAGCTATCATACCCAAAGATTTTGATGTAAATAATATATTGGCTCGACTACATGAGCAAGTCTCTTCTATTAAATTTACACTTGAGTTAAAGAAAGATGATTGTTTAACTTTTTTGGACATTTATATTAAAAGGGAACCTTTTAATTGTAAATTTAGTATTTATAGGAAAAAGACAAATAATATGACATATATACACTATTATTCAGGACATCATATACATATAAAAATGTCAGTTTTTCGTCAATGTTTCTTAGAGCCTTGCGAATAGTCAGTCCTGACTTTTTAGATTAAGAATTCAAAAACATCAGAAAAATAATAACAGCTTTGTGCTATCCATCCCATATAATGTATAATTGTAACAATAAAGCTATTAAGACCTTCTATGAAAAACCGGAAAGAAAAAAAAAGAAGTGCCCTCAAACACCCTTTGTTTGCCATATTTTATCGGATTTCAAGCTGTAAACCCCTTTTGTAAATTGTTTAATACAAATGTATCTTTCACATAAAATAATGTAGAAAACATGTTTATAAAAAATATCCCTAAATGATAGCAATATTGTACACATAATTCCATGTATGGACTGTAATTTATATTTTACTTAGGTCAGACCAGTGAAGAATTGAACACCAGATTAAAACAACGAAAATACTCTGTAAGAACAGGTCAGACAAATAATGCGTTATTTTTACATTTAAGTGAAGTCCCACAGAATACATTGGACGCAAAGCCAAATATTGTCACGTAACGAAACTATTTCAAGGAACTTGTTAGAATCTGTTTTGATTAAGTTAACCCGGGTGAATAATTTCAATGAGAGTTAAGGATTATTTTCTTATTATAAACCTGTAATAAAGCATATGTTCCAGAGGGACCTGAAAGATAGAATAAGTAGACGTCGAGTTTAATCTGTTGACCGTTCTGTGACCTACCAACCTTTTTGTATCCCCTTCCGACTTGTACCCACCATTTACATAGGCCCTTGCTTCTGTGTATATATATATATAGATGCTGTGACCAAGTCTTGATAATAAGACGAAAGTACTTAGCATCTCCAGTGTTTCAATTTACCTTCGTGGCTGTAACTTTGTTCTTAAAATCATCACGTTTTTAATTTCTTCGTGATTATATATATATATATATAGATATATATATATATATATATATTTATATATATATATATATATAGTATATATATATATATATATATTATATATATATATATAATTTAATTTATATATATAAGATATAATATGATTATAATATATATTATATATTATTACGTATATCATATATAATCGATATAACTATAATATATAAATAAATTATATTTATATATATATAAGAGGAATTACTTTTCTGTCTGTCCCCTTTACCCAGGTATTACTTTAATGTCTGCCCCTTTTTTCCAGGTATTAGTATGATGTCTGTCCCTTTAAACATGTATTACTGTACTCTCTGTTCCCGTTATATAGGTATTTCTGTGCTGTCCCTTTTATGCAGATATTACTGTGGTGACTGACAAGCAATTTCAATAATATATTTTTATGGTCTCGAGTGAAAGAAATGAGGTATGATGAACCCATAAAGTTATTAACCACATAAGTTACAAAGGGAATGGTGTTTGGGGGAATTGGAAGTGGGCGGGGCTACCGGTTTTGAAACCTACCCTTTTATCTAAGTTGAGTCAAATGATGGCCACATGCGAAGTTTTCTCTACAAGAACGGTCAAGTGGTTCGGATTTTTATAGCATAAACAAACACACAAACACACACACTCATATATATATATATATATATATATATATATATATATGTGTGTGTGTGTGTGTGTGTGTGTGACAATATTTGGCTTTGCGTCCAATGTATTCTGTGAGAATTTTCACTTAAATATAAAAATAAAGCATTATATAGCATATGCTATATATGTATATATATATATATATATATATATATATATATATATATATATATATATATATATATATATATTTCTGACTCCCCCCAGGCCTGAACCCCAGTCTTCCGAGAATGAGAGTCCAGGGCTTAGCTATTCAGGTGCAAAGGTAATAAAAGGAGTTGGAACTTAAGTAGTACTATGTACTTGAGGTTTTTCCTGGGCAGGCGCCATACAAGCGAATTGCTGACATTTCATTCGACTTGGCCCTTTTACCTTGAGATATGATGGAAATGAACACATGGAAACGTTTCACAGAAATCAATTCTGACTCACCTCAAGACTGAACCCTGGAATCTCACTCGAAAGACTGGGGTTTCGTCCCGTGGCGAGTCAGATATTTATTTCTGTGAGACATTTCCATGTGTTCATTTCCCGCACTGCACTGACAAAATCTTATCAGCAACTAAATTGCAATTCTCAATTGCAATAACGTCACTACTTATTTCTACCCCCTTTTAATAGCATCAAAACTCAGATTTCCAGCTTACTTTGGAACAAGCTAAGCTTGCTTCATTGCCATGATTTATCGTTAGGTTGTTTTGTGTTCATTCTATTAATACTATTGGGTTTATCGTTGTTCAGTCATATATACTTGTACATAAATGTCATCTTGAAACTTTGTTACTGATTATATAAAATTACTGCAGACAATTAACTTAAATTGCTTAGAATAAACATGGGAAGTTGAATTTACCTATTAACAAAACTTATGTTCAATCCAAGACTGACATTATTTGACATGACTAACTAGTCTTCTTGATTCAGAGAAACTAGACTTGCTCTTTTCTTCGTTACATATTTCTGTGAATCATATATAGTATTTTAGAAATAAATAGGAATATTGGGTTTAAATCTTTCCTTCTATATCTAAAGATATATATATATATATATATATATATATATATATAGATATATTATATATATATTAATATCTATATATACTATCATATATACATATCTATATACATACATATATAAATATATATATATATATATATATATATATATATATATATATATATATATATATATAAACTAATAAAATTATTTTAATTCATAAATTTCACAGAAAAAAAAATTAAATTGATTTTATTGAATGAAACCCTAAATAAAATAAAGACCTTTAAACGAATATGAAAACGAACGGCTATTTGCACGGACCGAATTGTATGTAGTATATTCTCTAATAAAGAAATATCACCGTTTAATAAAACTGTAGCTTTGACCGCCACATAGAATACGGAAACGGCTCTCCGTAGCGCCAGAGGATCTATTTGCATTTTGGCTAAGCCTTTGATGGATGTTTCTGCCATGGACTCCAATTGCCTTGGTATCCTTCAGAGAGAATTTCGAATGCGAAGGAATTGTTAACCATTACTTTCTCTCAATAAATCACCAGATATATTCTAAGCCTTTTGGAAATTTATGGCTGTTCGATAGAACACAATTTATATATTTGTGGAGGCATTGCAGTCTACACCCACTGCAGCTTGACGTTCACAAAATTAAGTTTTCATTAAGAATCGTTATTTTACTTATTTTTCCATTGGGCGAAATTATCTTCTCGTTCGAAATCAACACTTGAATATGTAGAGGTCTTGATGTTCGATTCATTCTATATGCCTACAAAATGTGCATTTTCAGCGACCTACTCTAAGCTTACCTGGAATGCTTGTTGAAAAGTCAGGATGCGGGAAATAACCTTCGTTTTTTCCACCGTTCTTTCCTACTCTTCCCGTCCTTCGGCGAGCCTGAAAAGTGAAAGTTTTAAAGCCTAAATAAAAACGATTGCTGTATGAGATAATTTTTTTAGTATAGTATTTGAAAACTAACCGTACCAAATTAGCAATCTGCAAAAGCAGTGCTGACGTATTAGCAGATCACAAGTTGAATAAATGCGTAAAGTATACAAAACTAGGAAATAGAAAGACCACACACACACCACACACATATATATATATATATATATATATATATCTAAATATATATATATATACATATATATATATATATTATATATATATATATATATATATATATATATATACGTTATATATATACATATATATATATAATATATATATATATATATATATATATCTATGTATATATATACGTATATCTATATATATATATATATATATATATTGTATATATATACGTATATATATATATATATATATATCTATATATATATATATATATATATATATTATTCTTTAGTTCGAAATTATTTGACTGTAGAAAACGAGACTAATCCTTCCCACAACAGTATAACAACTGAACCTTGGGTTGCGTTAACTTAACAGAAATCTTTCCAGACTACTTACTCGGACTTCGTTCATTAGCCTTGAGGATGCTCAACCATGACCTGGTTATGCAGCCTTCCTGAAACTGTGTAAATAGCCTTCCGTACACACATACACGCACGGACAATCCCGAATGAAGCCTTGTTACCTTTATGACCTCTTTAATGAGACCAGGTGTTTGCATTCCGGGATAACAGATAGAGTCTTGAAAAATATAGTTCTTCTAAGGAGTCTAAAATAATATAAGGAATCTATTCAAATTTACTTATGATTCAACAATATGATATGAGCCATGCATGATATACTGCAGTGTAGGCACTGGCGGTGATCAGTGTCCATCTGTCCTCCAGAACAAAATCATATATTTTCTAGTTTTACTTACGAAGGACCTTTCAAAAAAGTCTGGATAGCACTTCCTTATCAAGTACGTTTTCCTACAAAGCCCATTTTCAACATTTTGAAGCGTCTCGAGCCGCAAATATATCGAAAGTAAGATTTTTTATTGAATCATTAAAACACACCATTTTGCAGCACGATTGATCAGTCTATTTCAGTTACTAGGACGTCAATAACAACATATGTGTATATTTAAAAGCCTTCAAAACTTGTTTTTGTCATAGAATGACGACATTTTACAGTTAGTGATAAAGCAAGGACTGATCCTACCTAAAGCTTACTCCGGCAAGATTTTCCCCTTACGCTCAATTTGTAAACATACTCCTAACTTAACGTGAAGTGGTCATCGTAATTAATACTCATACTTAGTACTACTCATACTAGCAACAAGGACCAAATAAAAAGGACATGAATTAAACAAGTTCTTATACTTTCATTTATATGTGGAAACACAAAATAATTGAACAGAAATATTGCCTCTAAATTCAGTACACCAAATAAATCAAAACATGCTAAAACTTACGGTCAGATAGCCCGTTGTTTCACCAAGGAAAATTTTTAAATTACACAATTTTTTATCTGAAATAATTTTTCTGTACTGTTTATTATGCACCTAATTTATTTTTTATATTTTCATTCTAACAAGCAAATCATAAATATCCTATCCTAAAATTCCTGTATCTTTAACTCAACACAAGACACATTTTTCAGAACTTTTTAGGCTTTCCTAACCCGCCCCCCCAACAACAACAACAACAAAGTAGTTTGTAAAGTTTACTCCCCGAGTAAGCGAAAATTGATTTCAGCTTGAAAGTAATTGAAATTTGAAACTTCTCATTCCTTTATTTTTACACACAGGATAACCAAATTTGGTCAAAATTATTAAGATTAGGTATTTTTTTAACAGTATACAGTTGTCACATATGTTTGCAGTCTTTAGGCCCAAAATTGAGTCAATCGTCAACGTAGGTCACTCCACCCGTATAAGGCTGCATTTGGATATTTTTGTAAATTTCCATATTTCTTAGAGGAATTGTCATAGGAACACCATTCTTGTGTCATCCTTTTATTCTTAGACCATTCTATCAATGTGCTCACTGTGCTAAGACTATTCACGAGGTATTTGTCGAAAATTTTTTCATGTTTTGTTTTACAGTTTGGTGATTATGGCATACCTGTTGAGCTGAAGTGAAGACCCTATTAACAACTGAAATGATGGATGCAGTGCATCTGTTAGTGTCACAAGAAGGTACTTCATTCGATTCAACCAAGTGCAATGTGTACCAGGAAGAAAGTTACTTAAAAGTTAGGCTTGAAGCCCCAAGCACTGGAATTCAGATGGATTATTCAGCTCCATAATGAATTTGGTTTGAGGTGAATATTTATGGTTATGAATTTATAAATTAAACAAATAAAATAAAGGTGATGTTAAAACTATGGTAAAAACTGATATCCCCATAAAAATTATAACTTCGAATTTTGAGTGTGCAAACAAGAATAAAAAATTTATACATACATACCATACATATACGTACATATACTATAAACATGCTTATAAAAACAACTTCAAGTGTATATACGTACTACACTTGGCAATGTACCAAGAGGTCAAATATCAAATTTCATTGGAAAGGTTAATGTCTTTGAGGAATCCAACAATGTTATTAACAGCTACATCGGGACCAAGCAGTTCTGCTATATCCTTGCCTACTAACCCAAGTCTCTGCCGTGCTGAAGACGCCCCCTACAAGAGGAACCGGAGGGTCAATCGAGTATGGCCAATTCTCAGACGACATAATATAGTTTCTACCTTACGGTTGTGTTGGAATCCAGATGGCCAATGTTCAATACTTCGTCTGATCTTCCTGTACTTTTTATTGTTGGTAAGGAGGGGAGACAACCAACGTGCTTACCATGTATTTTTTTATACATAGCCCATTTCATGTCAGTAGCAAGAATATGGTGGAAGAGAATGTCTTCTTTAGAAATGACATCTCTTGCTTCATGGTCAGCAACTTCGTTACCAGCAATGCCTACATGGGCAGGGACCTAGCAAAAATGGACTATTTGAATTTGGAAGCAAGCCTATATAACCAACCTTGAATACGTTGAACAATTAGATGTTTAGGAATCTGAGCATATGGTGAAATTATTACCCTGTAGAGCAAAACCAATCTCAAGAGATTTGGCTAATGTAGTTAATTCAACTGTAAAAATATTGGCATTACTAGAAAGTCTGCCCACATTTGAGCTATTACCATTAACAACAGCACAACCAACACCACTTAATTTCTTTGATCTATCAGTGAATATTTTAACAACCCGAATGCATTTAAGATTGATCAAGAAAACGAGCCTTAACGAGCCTTCACTTCTTGGACATTAACCGATTTTTCAACCACAGTTTTTTTACAGACTGATGGTTCTGGGGTCAACCATGGAGGAAACTTAGAGCAACGTATTGCCTTAATTTTTTGGTCTTTAATAGACACTGTCAACTGGAGCATTAACTCTTACATGAAAAGGCTAGCATGCTCTAGCATTTCCAAACTGCTGTGGATCGTTTTGGTTACGAATAGATACTGCAAGGTTTTCTGGGGAACCCCTTAATTTGACCATATACCACAGTCCCAGTTCCTCTTGACGTAAGTTTAGAGGGAGCTCTTCAGTGTCGGTATACTTTCAACTGGAGATGTCTTAAATGCACCAGAGCATATTCTTAGACCAGCATTATGAACTACATCCAACTCCTTAAATTTGCTTTCACTTGCTGAAGAGTAGATTTGGCAACCACTCTCAAGCTTTGAGTTACATAGCGAGTCATATAACCGTAGAAGTGACCTCTTATCAGCACCCCAGTTAAAACCTGAGACTACTTTTAAAATGTTAAGGGACTTCTTTATCTTAATTTTCAAGGAGTCAATATGACTAGCTCATGTTAGTTTCTTATCAAAGATCATCCCTAAGAACTTCACCTCCTCCCCACATGGTATTAGTGTGCCTCTCAGCTTAATATTTGGAATGGTTTCCTTTTGAGTATTTCTAGTAAAACGAACTGCCACTGTTTTGGAAGGGGAGAATCGGAAGCCATTGTCATCCGCCTAATTGCTGATTGCATTAACTGACTTTTGCAAGAAATTACAAGCTGTAATAGCAAGGTCATCCACAACCAAAGACGCCTTTACTGGAGGTGAGACACATTCAACAAGCTTTATAGCCACAGCAAATAAGGTGACACTCAATACACTGCCTTGTGAACGCCTTCCTCCCGCTCAAAAGCATTAGACAAGGTATTTCCAATTTTAACTTTAATATATCTATCACTTAAAAATGACCTGATGAAATTTAACATATTACCTCGATTCTCATGTCATGAAGCTGCTTAATGATACCAAAATGCCAAGCAGTGTCATACGCTTTTTCGAGATTGAAGACGACTCCAATAGTCTGACAGCATTTTGAGAAACCTTGCTGAATTTGGGTTGATAATCTTAGTAGTGGGTCCAGAGTGGAACGATTTCTCCTAAATCCAAATTGGACAGATGATAACAAACCATTTTTCTCTAGATGCCACATTAGTCTAGAATTCACCATCTTCTCAAACAATTGCACACACAACTTGTACGAGATATTGGCCGATAGCTTGTAGGAAGATGTGGATTTTTCAATGTTTTCTTAACAGGAACAATAATTACAATCTTCCAAGAAGGGGGAAGAATCTGGAAGATTTTTCAGCATGCTATAAAGAATGTTATTACCGGGGGATGCCGATTCAGATGATGATAGAGCATCCCTTAATTCCCTTAAAGTTAACTTAGAATTATAAGATTCACGATTTCCAGAATTTAAATTCAGGGAGATGGTTGGATTCCTAATATTATGGAAACGAGTTGAATAGTTCGTAGAACTCGACACTTCAGAGAAATGCTCACCCAGTTTTTCAGCAACTTCATTAGGCTTGGTGACAAGGTCTCCATTGATTTTCAGACAAGGCACTGGTGTTGGAACATATTTGCCACTTAGTTTTCTCATGTTTTTTCTTCCATATCAACCTGGTTGGGGTCTTTGAATTTAGGCCATTTATATGTAAAAGCCAGGATTATCTTTTTACTTTTTAAAAATATTTCCTGTTTTGCCATCACTCGTTGGTAAATATTTTGCTGTTGCAGATTGACTGGATTTATAATGCCTGCAACATTTCTTGGTAATTTCCCTTAAATTACCACAGGTTTTATCCCACCACGGAACAGCAGGTCTGTGTGGTTTCCCTTTGGTCTCTGGTATAGAGATTTCATCACTGTTCAATTTTTCAGAGGCAAAGTACTCATAAGCCTTTATATGGGACTTGAACGACTCAAATTCCTGGGAGAGGTTAATACCTTCTTGAAATCTGATCCAATCTGCTTCCTTTTCCCTCCATTTAATAGGAAAATACGAGGGCACATTTCTCACAAACTTCAGATGAATGGGAAAGTGATCACTGTCATGTAGTAATTCATCTACAGACCAGTAAAAAAATCCAAATAGAGTGAAAAAGAGTAAATACTCAAGTCTATAGCAAATGAATCACCTGTGTAGACATTACAATATGTCACCAGTACCATCATTAAAAAGTTTAAGTACCATCATTAAAAAGTGTAAGATCATTATTATCAGCAATGTTATCAATGATCCTACCCTCTGTGTCTAAAAATTTACCACCCCAAAGAGGTTTGTGAGAATTAAAATCACCAAGTAGTAAAAAAGGAGGAGGAAGTCGATCAATTAAAAATTGAATGCCCCCAAGAGTGAACCTTCATCTTCGGGGAAGGTAAAGAGAGCAGATTGTGATTTCACAGTCAAAAGTAGCCTGGATGGCAATTGGTTGAAGCTGCATGTTAAGGGGAACAATACAGTGTTGCAATGATTTAGCAATAACTAATGCAACACCTCCATGGGCACAGTTCCCATCTGTGGGGCTCATCTTATAGATCTCATAGTTTAGACCCGGATTGTATACTCTATCTCCTAACTTAGTTTCTTGGAGACATACAACCCCTGGATTATGTTCATGCAGTAATACTTCTAAAATTTCTGAGCGAGTCCTTAGTCCCTTACAGTTCCACTGTAAAATGTCCAGACTGAACTTTTATTCCTTGGATCTCCCAAGTGCAATTCAACTCTAATCTATACTATTGCTTCGGTTTTTTTCCATGTGGGACTTTATAGGAGTTTCTCTAGATTGTCTTGATATTTGAGGCTTATGATTAGATCTGTTGTGTTTTTTTATTGGCTTTCTGATACGGAGCAGAGTGGACCTCTACTACAATAGCCTTAGTATCCAAGGAACTTGATTCCTTGGCTGTTTCTGAGGCAGATGTACCCTCAATGTTGACCTCAATTTTGTTACTCTTTTTATAGAGTTTTGATATGTCCATACTTTGAGCAGGTGGAGGAGAGGATGAAGGAGTTCTTACTCTTCTTGGAACTTTGGTTTGTTTTCGTTCCATTTCTTCAAGGGTTTCTTGTTGCAGAGATGGGAGAGACAAAGGGAAGGACTTATCAATTGAAAGATGATTCTACTGTAAAAGTAGGCACATCTTCCTTAAAGGGGAGTGCTTCAACCCTGGCAGGCTGAGCACCTAGATCAGATGACTGGGTCTTAGTTTCAGGAGTTCTTACTTTTAAACCAGGTACAGGTGCTACATTTTTAGCTTAAGTATTTATAGGGGCTACGGAATTCAGAGCCATAGAATAGGTCTTTGTCTGACCAATTAATTTCTTAGTATAGCTAATGCCCATATGTTCAGCATTAGCTTTACACATAGCTGCCTCTTCATATTTATATTGGCTGACAGCTGCCTCTTTATATTTATATTGGCTGCACTTTTTATTGGACAGGGTATGAGCCAGTTCGCAAATAATATATCTTGGTTGTTTCGAACAAGGACCATGTTCAAGGGGTGAGCAATTATTACAAATTATATTATTTTTGCAGAATCTGAAAGGATGACCAAATTGAAAACGGTTATAACACTGCAGAGGTCTTGATACAAATGGTTTAACTTTAACTCTTTCATTTCCAAAATTCACATAAGTTGGTACATCAGAGTCCTCAAAGTTAAAATGACCATATTTACCTTTGGAATTTTTCTCCTTTCCATACAGAAGTTGGACTAATTTCTAATATTTCACCTTCCATCAATTCACAAAGGTCTCTATCAAACATTACTCCTCTTCCATGGCTGAAATTCATGTGTGGTCTAATTTCTTTAATTGTGTCATCTTTCTTGAACTTCTCCAGTGTCAGCATAAATGATTGGGCTTTTTATTTAGTGTGAATATGGACACTGCCTTTAACAAACCTTGAAATATTACACATGTCAATACAGCCAACCTTTTTTTGGATGTATCAGCTAAATTTGTAATAATTATAATTTTCCTCCCTTGCAGATATTACCAACCACATTGGAGGTTTGGCACTGTTATCCGAATTTGGCTGAGCCACTTTTACCCATTGTGATGATCTGTAAACATTCATATTTTTAGGGGTCTTGACTGTCTGTTTACACATTTTTATATTATTGATGCTGCTACTAGCTTTGAGTGAAGCTTCATGCTTTTCAAAAGTCAACCATGCTTCCCATTTTCTTTCATTTTAATCAAAGTTCATCCTTAATTCATTTATTTTACCAAAACTACCAAATGAATCAGAGTGTTTCATAGTCACATTCCAAGGGAATGTGTTTTACATGCAACACCCTCGAGCTATCCACTGTGTTCCCACAATGGCGATTTTTCAGCTTGTGATGACTACCCTGAGAGGTAGTACCACCACTGGAGCATTCCATATCACAGTCAAGTTCATTTCATAGGTCGTCATCTATGCCAAATCATCATCAAAGGGTACGGGGGTACTAGAATCCTTAAAGTTACAATAGTTAAGAAAAAAAACAGATAAATTAAACCTGAAAATATTCATGAAGTTTATTCTTCCACCAATGGCACAAGTGAGAACCGACTCCCAAATGTCCGCGTCCTTACCTTACCCCACAGGGGATGGCACAACATGATTAGAGTGGCCCAAGTGTAAGCCAAACCCGCTTGATAGGACTGAGAATATTGCAAAAATACAATCATCCCCACCTTAATCATGTTATGGGCAAACTGGAAAGAATGCCACGAGTCCTATCCCCAGAACAAGACATCCCTGGAATCCGTGGTCCAGCCCTGAGGAACAGTTCCACCCTTCAGATATCAATCTGATATCTCTCAGGTCCAAATATTATCGTGTAGTTCTTGGTCCTACCACAATTCCCACTATTTAGCTTCAGACATAAACCCAGTCCCAGCTATGGTATCTTTTCCCATTTGTCAGGTCCAATAGATTTGACAAAAGGTGGAGAATCCCACAAAATTACTCCAAATATATATATTAACAGCGAGGAGCATCGACCACCGCCCCCGCTCTTTTCATATTTGGTATGCGTTTAGCCAAGAGCGGAAGATGAACTGGTAACACTCAGTTCCCCCGCCCCCCCCCCCTCTCTCCTCTCTCCTCTCTCTCTCTCTCTCTCTCTCTCTCGTCTCTCTCTCTCTCTCTCTCTCAAGGCGGTCACTGGGAAAAGCCCTCTCTCTCTCTCTCTCTCTCTCTTGCAATCTCTCTCTCCATTCCATCAGGTCATCAAATCAGAGTCAGAGTTACAAAAACATATACGTTTTATTCAAAGCAAAGTATTAGTTGAATGATTCAGGTTCTTATAGGGTAATTAATGGAATAGTAATTCACAGATCAATTAGTTCAGATAACCCCCGGTATTTATATAGTCTTCATCAGTAATTAGTCACACCAATTATCTCTTCTCCAAAATACAGTCCCCTCACTAGGACACTCAGTCTCCTCACTAGGACACTCGGTCCCCTCACTAGATCTGCACACTAGTGAGCACACACAATTGTAAAGACAAAGTCAAAAGATTAAATGAAATAGAATATTTTTACAAGATATCAAAACAAGCCATCCCTTTGGCTAAATCATAACGATTCTTACCCATTTCAGCCTGGAACGTCACACACAGAAACAAATATAACTTTCGCAGAGCTATCCCAGCATTCAGCCTTTTCTCCCGTAGCTGTCTCCCTAGTTCTTGGCTAAACCATGCCATTAAGAATGGACATAGTTCGTACACGTACACATGAATTCACACTCTTCAGTAACTGGTCACACCCAGTTTTCAAAGGCACCTTGAACAATAGCCTCTCGAACTTACATACCCACAGAACGAACATTGACCTGCTAAGTAAGCATCTTAGTGTCACACCATCCCAGAAAAGATTTATCAGCTTTCTTAAGGTGTCGCTCGGACTCTGTCTCCATGGGAAGTTAAAAATGATAAGTCTGCACATTCTAAAAAAGTCACAGCACATCACATTATAATGGTATATTAAACATATCATTAATTATAGCCCTCTTTTATATAACATATATACAAAAATATGAGACTCTTGGACTCAAACACATCAAGGTGGTCTCACTTCAAGGGGCACAAGCAATGGATGTAAGAGAATTCGGGAAGCCAGTGATATACGAAATGATCAGGTTTCAAAAGGGTGAAACTTATTGATGGCGATAAATTTGTGTATCATGTGACGAATGGGTGCTATCAACGATACACAATGAAGTCAGTACTGGACTGAATTACTATAAACAATTTATCTTACTTAGTACAATCCACAAATGATGGGTATAGCTCTCGTTCTCGTTCTCATGTGGTCCATCACCCACCTAATACAGCTACAACAGCCACGTCGTTATGGAATGTTTTGTGTATCAAACGTAACCAGAAATCTTACAAACAAGTGTACAACAATTACTGCATCAGCAAGTCAAACTGTAGCCATGCACTGACATCCCTTGCTGCAACAAACTGCTTCCTGGATGATGTGTTCACCTAAATATGTGACCTCCAAGAGCAAAGTCATCAATCGGTTGAATCTGGAAACAATGAAAACAATAAAAGACAAGCCAAAGACTACATTGGGGGCAAGCAAAAGGGGAAATAAATATTGCAGAAAAGAACACTGAGACTGCACGTGATTGTGGAATGACCACTGAAGACCTTTTGAAACATGATGTCGCACCTTCCCCAAAGCTGTTTGCAATTGATGGAATGACAACCCCACATAAAAGTCAGCTGATCAAGGAGCATCTGAAACCAGAAGTCCACTGCTACAAACACCAAAAAAATTCACTTTTATCATTGATGGCATGGCCATCATTTTGGACGATGTGACTATGTCTTCGACATATACACTGATCATCCCTCTGTTAAAGATGTGAGAGAAAAAGACACTCCAAAGGATATGGATACCCTTTGGCCTTCAAACAGCAACAGATATCTTCTTGAGAAACTAATCTACTCCCATTTGCGAGAAAATACACCCACAATTTGGTAGTATCCAACAGTACTTGGCTAGGTGACTGCTGGAAATGACTGGCAGAACAAAATTCTCCATGAAGGCAAAGATAATGTGCTAGCACACCTTCAGTCATCTCTTGAAGAAGCTGACCTAAGAATACCACTGCATGTGTATGACTCTCTCAAAGCAGGCCACAAGACTTAAGTTGTTGTGTCAAATGATACCGACGTCACAGTCAGCCTACTAAACTACGTCCCCTTCTTTCAAGAGCTTAAGCTTCAGGAGATGCACTCCCTTCACCAGCCCCTAAACAAAAAGCTTTGTGCAGTTCTGCCAGCTCTTCACAACTTGACAGATTGTGACACAAGTAAAGTGGGCACAAAGAAAGCAGCTTTGAAAGCAGAGCTGGAAAAGTTTCTGGGAAAGTTTAAAGTCTTGCTAACTCTTATGTAGCAAACAATCATAAATGCTGAACATTACTTGACAAAGGTACTATGAAAAGGTCGTGATGCCGAAAAGCTTCTATAACTTCCAAGCAAATCATCGTGGCAGAGACAGCTCACACCACGACCTTCCTCACATGCAACGGGGTTCCTATAATGCATACAACATGATGCATGCCATTAAAAACCACCTTGATCGGGGATCTATTGTATTGCTGAGGCCAGAGAAATTTGGTTATAAGGACAACAAATGACTCCTTACATCCACATCATCATGGAAAACACTAAAAGGAAAAGCGGCCCGTGATTTGCTCGTGTAAATGTACACAACCGACTTGCCCTGTGCAGGACACATAGCGCGAAATGTTGCAAACTTTGTCAGTGTCCGAGAACAATACCCACCCATTGTTTGCAAAAATCATATACAAGGGTGAACTTTGCAAGGTTACAGCTTTAGTAAGGCTACAATAAAGATGACATATAATATTCTGAATCGAAAATGTAAGAATGGTAACTCAATTCTTCTAATGTTAGCCGTCATTCTGAGCGCCAAATTTAAAATATGTTGTGTAAGTCAACTGGGAAGTTCACGATAATGGTTCCAAATGATTTCTTGTGTCTAATAACTTGAGGACACACACAAGAATGGTGTTCCTATGACAATTCCTTTAAGAATATGGAAATTTACAAAAACATCCAAATGTAGCATTTTAGGGGTAGGGGTGACGTTTAATTCAATTGTGGGCCTAAAAACTCTGGAAACATAAATATGACAACTGTACTGTAAAGTATACCTAATTATAATAATTTTGACCAATTTTGGTTATCCTATGTGGAAAAATAAAGGAATGGGAGGTGTTTCAAATTTTAAATACTATCAAGCTGAAATAAATTTTTCACCACTAACTGTAAAATGTCGTCATTCTATGACAAAACAGGTTTTGAAGGCATTCAAATATACAAAAATATTATCATTGGCATCCAAGTAACTGAAATAAACTAATCATTTCAGCAAAATAGTGTTTTAATGAATCAATCAACAAAATCTGCATATTTGCCGCTCAAGACTCTTCAGTGTTGAAAATGGGTTGTAGGAAAAACGCACTTGATACGGAAGTGTTACCCAGACTTTTTTGAAAGGTCTTGGTACGTAATACCAAGAGGAGCTGGACACGGATCACCTCCCACCGCCAAGACTATGAGGATATGGTTTTCGACCACTGATTCAAATTATTAGGATTCCATTCTCTTTACGGATTTTTAGTCGTACCGTCTTCCTCAACCCTTAAAAAGATACTGATTAATACGCCGAAGGGCAAAAAGGAGGTTTGTAGAGCAAAATAATTCATTTGACGTATGAAAAATAAGTGTTCACGGTAGTCATTGCATTTAGTCTGTGCTTCACATTCATCTTCAGGAATTTGTTCGGCCATGAACTCCAAGGACACGATCTGTACAAAGAACAATTTGATTCATCATGAATTCGTTTTGTTTAAGTAATTATTAGAATTTCACTTATTTGTTCAGTAACCTCCTCTTAATCGTTGTTAGCTTCACCTTAACGTCCCCTTTGTTTCTTGAGGTTATGTAAGATATTGATTGCATCATGCGCCAGAGAGAGAGAGAGAGAGAGAGAGAGAGAGAGAGAGAGAGAGAGAGAGAGAGAGAAAGCTGCTGTTCTAGTCATTTTCGACGAAGAAAACAGTTATATGCTCAACTGGTAAGCAATACCTTCTTATATGATAAGGTCTTTGGTATGCCACTTGTTTAATCATTGACGTCGCTTATTATTAAAATCTCCCTTTTGAATGCAACTCATTAGCATTTCAAAATATATTATGTGAAGCTGGCTTTCTGTGATGGAATGTTATAATGATATGAGCCAAGATCACAAATGATTATCATAATTATGTTTGGTTTATTAGAAATAGTATTTGTGGTTCACACAATACTGATATGAATTTAAAGCAGTCATGCTTATTCACTACAAATTTTCCGTTATTTACTGCATCGTTAGGTTTCTTCCGCCTCTTACATTTACGCTTAGAAGTGTCATGCAAGTTAAAACAAAATTTTTACAAGATTTCTTTTTTTTGGAAAATATTCAAATAATGAAGTTAATTTCTTAAATCACCTTATCTCCAGTAACAAAGAATATTATTAGCCATAAACTGTGATACCCTGATTAGAATCTTTAGTACTTACTACAATGTTCAGTCTGTTTTAACTACGATCTAAATGAATATAATTAAGAGGAAGATATATTCGCTGATTAATTTCTAAAATATAATTTGTTTAATCTTGACTAAATGGAAAATAAACGTAAGTACGCTGAAGAAGACCTTTCTTTACATACTCCAGATGTGCAAAATATGTATTATAATTTGAATGATTAAATCAGATTTCATATTTGACATACTTTCATTCAACGTTATTCTAAATGATTTGCGTATATAGGATAAGATTCATCTTATGAAATACTGACTGTCACTAATTCCTTTCAGTTCGAACTGGAATTATTGGACCTTACACCACTGCAATACAGATTTCGAAACCTAAATTAATAGCTTAAGAAATAATGAAAATTAATACACATGTGACGTTTGGAGCAGATTTCTGTAAGCAATAATGTGTTTCAACCTTATAGTTCTGATACCAAGACAGAAAGCATGACGTAAGCCCTCCCTCTGTAACTTGAGAACATATCCGTACATAACTGATATGCACTATGTATCAATGTGCAGCATATTGAAATAAATATGAACTCATTCACTCGGTTTCCTCGTAAGATACCCTTCGTATCCAGTATTTCTTTCGCGCCATCTATCCACCCGATTCAGAACTTCCTTCACACATTAGACAGTTTTATATGCAGTAAGTTTCTTCCCTAGCTTCCGAGATGATGTTCACTAGTTTTTGTATGCGTTTGGACACAAGCATATTTCGCGCTGATATTTGCGGGTTTAATTAATAAAGTGCATTCATTTTTAAGACTGACGGATGGATTGATAAGATGAAAACTGATGTTGCAACGATAATACGCATCGACATCGAATACGTTAGATGATATTTATCAAGGGTTATTCAATGGCTTACTTGATTATCAGATGGTTAAAACCTCTACACTTGGCATTCGAAATCAAGTGGCATTGCTTACCACGGTGTGCAATCAGAATGCGCATACAAGTTACCTTTATGCTGAAGTAAAATGAATCCTCTCAGACATATTAAATACTCTTGATTTATGAATAGTTGAAGAATAGATATATTCCCTTGAAAGCAAGGGAGGGTAAAGCAGGCAAATTCATACAAAATGAATATATACTATATATATATATTAATATATATATAATATAATATAAATTATATAAATCTTATATTACTATATATATATATAGATAATATATATATATATATATATACTATATATATATATATACATATATATATTATATATATATGTATATATATACATAATATATATATTATATATATATTTATATATATATATGTTGTGTGCACGCATGTGCATATGTATGTTTGCCTATATGTATATAGTTTAAGAATAAAAGTACTACCAAGCCAAATTAACTCCTTTTAGAAGGAAACTCAGACATTTTTCAGTCGTCTGTCTTCACCAGCCTATGTTTTCTTTGAGTGCATTGTGAACCATCCTATTGTCTCCCCCAGTTGGCTGCCAAAAAATTATCTCCAAAGGTATCCATGTGAGACTTTGGGTAGAGCTTATCTTGGAAGGAGAAAGTGGGACCTTGGGAGGGCACAAATTGGTAGAGAGAACTGGAAGTGAGGGTTATTATGAAGCCAGGAGACAACCGACAAGTGCCCTGAATTTCTCCAATGGGCGCACCGATCGCACCTCTCCCCCCTTTGCTCTCCTTTCCCTCCGGGGTCCCTCATTTGTTCATTTATTGTCCATAGTGAGAAAAATTCTGCTCAGCAATCTGGAAGGAGCCATGAATGGGCCAGATACCTAGGCAATGTAATGGAATAATTTTGAGTGCAGTCAGTTGCTTTCTTTTGGTCCCTTGTCTGTATTTCCTTTTCATTGTTCCAATGTGACTTTTCCCCTACTGGCTCAGCATCGCATTCACTACTTTGGTTAATGTGACAATTCCCCATTTCTACCTTTGATGCCATAAATAAATCTAATGGTGATATTCCCATCTAGACTAGTGTCTGCTACATCAGGAAGTAATGTTATTGTTTCATGCTAAACATCCCTTTAATTAATAAAATCAATGCACTATCCTTTTCTGTGTAAGCTCCCAGTCATTCTAAATCCCTGTGAGTGGACTTTAATGTGAAGTAGTAAGAGAGAATCATGTTTATTGTTCCTCATGTGTCTATTGCCTTAGTATTGATTCTGGAATGCAGTTCATTTGCAGATACAAACATCTTGTCTAGCTGTGAGAAATCTGGAACCCCTTGGAAACTCCAGCAAGAACTATTAAGCAACTCGCTGTGCGCAAACCTTATTTCTGTGCCTGGATCATTTTCCAACCACGTGTTCCGGTTGACCCTTCAATCAACCACATTCTATTTAAGTTCTGGACCTGTTTGAGTCCCTGTCACCTTTAAGGTAAATATTGTTTACTCACGTAATTTAGTGTAAATACACTCAAGGTAAACTAAATCTTGAGAGTTTTATATCATTTTCCCTTCCAATGATACAGGCCTTCAGGAGTGGAGTTTTGTTATGTTTCTGTACTATAGCAAGGCCCTTTAGGAGTGTCAGTAAGTCACTACCACAGTTTTTTCAGACACAGAACGAGAAAACATAATATTATATATATATATATATATATATATATATATATATATATAATATATATATATATATATATAAATACATACACACATAATATATATATATATACTATTGTCAACATTTAAATCAAAAAGTGGCTCACAAGAAGTTGAAAGACTACATAGTGTACATATGTGTGTGTGTGTCTTATCATATCACCATGATTCATATGGTATATGCATTAAGCTACAAATGTCCTTTCATATGTACTTCTTAGTTGATAAGAAATTCGTCGGCTCATGGGCGCAAACCACGGAGCAATGAATTACTTAACTAAAAAAAATCCCCACTCGGTTAACATATATGATAATATATTAATTCGGAGGTAGAGCGAATTACATATTAAATGACATTTGTAGCTTAATGTGTGTGTATAATAGTATATTATATACATACACACACACACACACACACACACACACACACATATATATATATATATATATATATATATATATATATATATATATATATAAATTTTCTATTTCCCAATTTTAAAACAAAATGGCCCTCACAATAAGTAAAATGACAATGTAGTGTGTCTGAATTCCCAAACTAGCATCTACTTGCTGCTTTTATTGATGAACTATCAGTTACAGAGAAACTAATTAGTTGAACGTAGCTGGAGTGACTCTTCTTTAGTTCAAGAGCGCAGTCAGTTTCCTCATAACCGTTGTGTCGGTTGATGCATTGAGCTTTAAACTCTGGCAGCAGAGAAAGGCAGTGTAGGGACCTGAATATCAAGATGAACGTTAATATTATTCCAGAAATTATTGTCAAATTACAGTTGTGGAAGCAGACACTCCAGAACAGACATGGAGCATCATTGCCATAATACGATGGAGCACTTGAGTCGACGAGGTTACTGCTGTTTACTAAACTAATATTATCAGTCATCCTAGTATACCTTGCATCAAATTCCCGGTTAGAAGATTAAATGGAAATCCTTCCACGAAGTTTTTGCATTACTTGAAATTGTCATCCTTTTCATTTATTTTGGTGATTTCTGGTTTTTTGCTAAGAGATGATCTCTGCTCTCATTATTCAGCCTAATTTTCTTTAAGAACACAATGCTAGGGTTGTATTATGACCGAAAAATAAACAAGGGGGGGGGGGGGGGTGAAAGACAGGATCTGCATCCAACACCTGTGGTGTTTGCGTATGGTGACACTGCGTCCAGGGCTTTAGACAGTTACATTCAGCTTACATTCAACAATAATAACAATATCCTATTTCGAATATTAACAGTGTAATTCGCATACAGTAAATTATTAAAACACTTCAGATGCATATGTACACCCAGATATCCTCTTATTTACCTAAAACTTACACATAGCGTAACTATCTAAAGCCCAGGACGCAGTGTTACCATACCACCATACCCAAACACCACTGGCGGGTGGACAGATGGAAAAAAATAGAGTATAGTAAAATTTTCACTACAATAGCACAGCATATCTTAGAATGCTGTGATGGTAATTCCAGACATTTTAGTGGGTGGTTTCCCCCTGAGAGACACCCTAACAGGTGGGCAGGGGGAAGGACAAACCTTGATAATTAATGTCTATTGACCTGTATTTTATATTATTGTGATATATTCAATAAATATTTTTATCCTTTCTATATCCTTTGTATTTATTTAGTACAACTATTTATTTGTTTCATATAAATAACAGTCATCTGTAGGCTCATAATAATTCGGTCATATTATTATTTTGTCAAGCAAGCAACTGACTTCAATTATAGTAGTACTCGCTTTAGCTTTGTTTACGAGATGAACGTTAATGTGGCGGTGGCTGGAAGACTGGCACTGTAAAGCAGCATGTAAGTTCTTATCATTATTAGAGTTATTGCTGTAAAATGTCTATGCACATAACATTTGTTAAACAGAGTAATACGCGCCCATTAAATAGACAGTAATACATATATAATATATACGCTATAGTCAAGAGTACAGATCATATAAATGCGCTATAGCCTACTCGGTTTGTTTTATCGAAGCAGGACTATCTTCTTTTGGTTTCAACTGACTTTCATACTAATGAAATCATGGACACATTTTTGTATTATCAGTTTTAGGAATGAATATTGTTTTTACTATAGTTGATATTTTTTCGGCTGGTGTAAAACCCGTCCGATATAATACACCTGGCTGAGGAAGGACACAGAGGATCTCTATATTTTAAACAATCACTCCACATCCCAAGTTATTTCGACCATTTCCATTCTCTAAAGAAGATTATGAATTAATATAAGAGCAAACTAGACCTAAAAAACAATCTCCTGGCATTAATGTAAAGAAATAAAAGAGAAATGAAAAATCAGTGCGATTATGAATTTTTTTTTATCGTTAATGTTTAATGAGTAAGTGTTTAGCGAATTGTTAGGGTTTAGTGAGTAAGCGTTTAGTGAATGTTTATGAGTGTTTAGTGAATATTTAGTTTAGGGTTTGGCGACTGTTTAATGTGTCAGTATTCAGTAAATGTTTAATGAGTTTTTAGGCTTTAGTGAATGTTTTTGTGAATATGTTATGGAATGTTTATTGTGTAAATATTCAGGGAATGTTTTGTCTTTACGGTTTTAGTGAATGTCTTGTGAATGTTAGCGTTTAGTGAATATTTAGTGTGTAAGTATTCAGTGAGTGTTTAGGGTTTAGTGAAAGTTTAGTGTGTAAGTATTCGGTGAATGCTTAGTAAGTGTTTAGGTTCAGTTAAAGTTTTGTGATTGTTTGTGTGTGGTGAATGTTTAGTAAGTATTCAGTGAGTGTTTAGTCAATGTCTTGTGAATGTTGGTGTTTAGCAAATGTTTAGTGTGTTAGTGTTTATTGAGTTGGTCAATATTCGGAATGAGAGGAATAACACCCCCCAAACAGAGCAGAGGCTGGCAGACCAAGTAAGGAACATAAAGAAAAAGAACTGGCTCTTCCCAACAGAAAGAGAAGAACTGGAAAGGGAAATGTTCACACAACAACGAATTACATGAAGACGAACTGAGAGACGATGCCACAGAAGACGACAGGGAGGATGAGGTATCAAACAACGACACACGAAGAAACACCGACGAAGTAACAGAGAGGACGGAATGGGTAGAAAAGATTAGACAATGGATGGAGCCAGATACAGAGAGACCAAAGATCCCCTCCATGAAAGCCTACAACACCAAGAAATTAAGGGAGAAAACAAGTGAGGTCAATGAAATAATGGGCATAATACACACCACCAGTATCACAGAAACAAATAACTTGGTATATGCAGGAGCAAGATTAGTAGCAGAACTGATGGGGATTCGAACACCAACACCACCAGCACAACCAACCCAACAGAAACCAAAACAGCAGCCTCCTTGGAAAAGGCGCCTGGAAAAGCAAATCATGGTGATGAGATCTGACTTGAGTAGACTGAAAGAGATGGCAGAAAAAAGGCTAAGAAGCAAGAAAACAAGGGAGGAACTCAACCAGAAATACAAAGTACAAGAGAGGGGACTAAACAACACAATAGAAGATGTAAAAACAGAGGCTTAAGGCCAAAGCACATAAGATCCAACGGTACATAACAGGAATAAGGGATACCAACAGAACAAACTATTCGGAACCAACCAGAAAAGACTATACAGCCAACTAAGAATAGCAGAACAACTCCAGCATTGTATCTCAAATCACCATGCACCCAAATGGATGACCACTTAGGAAGAACATCCTTCAGTACTAAAAGAAACAAGAGTAAGGGAAATATAGCCAGTAACTACAGGCCAATCACCTGCCTACCAATAATGTGGAAGTTACTAATAGGTATCATCAGTGAAAGGCTATACAACTACCTAGAGGAGACAAACACCATCCCCCACCAACAGAAAGGCTGCAGAAGGAAGTGTAGGGGCACAAAAGACCAGCTCCTGATAGACAAAATGGTAATGAAGAACAGTAGGAGAAGGAAAACCAACCTAAGCATGGCATGGATAGACTATAAGAAAGCCTTCGACATGATACCACACACATGGCTAATAGAATGCCTGAAAATATATGGGGCAGAGGAAAACACCATCAGCTTCCTTAAAAATACAATGTGCAACTGGAATACAATACTTACAAGCTCTGGAATAAGACTAGCAGAGGTTAATATCAAGAGAGGGGTCTTCCAGGGCGACTCACTGTCCCCACTACTCTTCGTAGTAGCCATGATTCCCATGACAAAAGTACTACAGAAGATGGATGCTGGTACCAACTTAAGAAAAGAGGCAACAGAATTAACCATCTGATGTTCATGGACGACATCAAGCTGTATGGTAAGAGCATCAAGGAAATAGATACCCTAATCCAGACTGTAAGGGGGGATTGTATCTGGGGATATCAGGATGGAGTTTGGAATAGAAAAATGCGCCTTAGTCAACATACAAAAAGGCAAAGTAACGAGAACTGAAGGGATAAAGCTACCAGATGGGAGCAACATCAAACACAAAGATGAGAGAGGATACAAATACCTGGGAATAATGGAAGGAGGGGATATAAAACACCAAGAGATGAAGGACACGATCAGAAAAGAATATATGCAGAGACTCAAGGCGATACTCAAGTCAAAACTCAACGCCGGAAATATGATAAAAAGCCATAAACACATGGGCAGTGCCAGTAATCAGATACAGCGCAGGAATAGTGGAATGGACGAAGGCAGAACTCCGCAGCATAGATCAGAAAACCAGGAAACATATGACAATACACAAAGCACTACACCCAAGAGCAAATACGGACAGACTATACATAACACGAAAGGAAGGAGGGAGAGGACTACTAAGTATAGAGGACTGTGTCAACATCGAGAACAGAGCACTGGGGCAATATAAGAAAACCAGTGAAGACGAGTGGCTAAAGAGTGCATGGGAAGAAGGACTAATAAAAGTAGACGAAGACCCAGAAATATACAGAGACAGGAGAATGACAGACAGAAAAGAGGACTGGCACAACAAACCAATGCACGGACAATACATGAGACAGACTAAAGAGCTAGCCAGCGATGACACATGGCAATGGCTACAGAGGGGAGAGCTAAAGAAGGAAACTGAAGGAATGATAACAGCGGCACAAGATCAGCCCCTAAGAACCAGAAATGTTCAAAGAACGATAGACGGAAATAACATCTCTCCCCTATGTAGGAAATGCAATACGAAAAATGAAACCATAAACCACATAGCAAGCGAATGCCCGGCACTTGCACAGAACCAGTACAAAAAGAGGCATGATTCAGTGGCAAAAGCCCTCCACTGGAGCCTGTGCAAGAAACATCAGCTACCTTGCAGTAATAAGTGGTACGAGCACCAACCTGAAGGAGTGATAGAAAACGATCAGGCAAAGATCCTCTGGGACTATGGTATCAGAACGGATAGGGTGATACGTGCAAACAGACCAGACGTGACGTTGATTGACAAAGTCAAGAAGAAAGTATCACTCATTGATGTCGCAATACCATGGGACACCAGAGTTGAAGAGAAAGAGAGGGAAAAAATGGATAAGTATCAAGATCTGAAAATAGAAATAAGAAGGATATGGGATATGCCAGTGGAAATCGTACCCATAATCATAGGAGCACTAGGCACGATCCCAAGATCCTTGAAAAGGAATCTAGAAAAACTAGAGGCTGAAGTAGCTCCAGGACTCATGCAGAAGAGTGTGATCCTAGAAACGGCACACATAGTAAGAAAAGTGATGGACTCCTAAGGAGGCAGGATGCAACCCGGAACCCCACACTATAAATACCACCCAGTCGAATTGGAGGACTGTGATAGAGCAAAAAAAAAAAAATAATAATAATAATAATAATAATAATAATAAAGATTAGAAAATAATAGTAATAAAGTATAGTACTAAGAGCTGGACTGAGACCTTTCAATATGGCCTTCCGAAGTCACACACTCGGCAGGGAGATCGCCACTCCAGTGATTGACGTCCTATATGCCTTGCACACAGCTGACAAATTTGCACTTTCTGTTGTCCGATTTTTATGACTGTGTTGGAGACGTATTATAAATCATATTAGCAAGGGTAAATATAATATGATGTTAGTGCCTGTCTACTGGATAATAATGAAC